>NW_023495474.1:0-38013 GCF_904425465.1 Colossoma macropomum
CTGCTACTCGCTTCAGACCAGTTGCCCACACCCCAGTCACCGCCACCTGCCTTGGACTGGCTGCCCACTCTACACTGAAGTGGACTCCTAACTATTACTACTACTACTACTTTTAATATTAGTAGTATAATAATTTTATGGGTAGTTTGACCAGAGGAGGATGGGTCCCCCCTTGTGAGCCTTGGTTCCTCCCAAGGTTTCTTCCTCAGCTCTGAGGGAGTTTTTCCTCGCCACTGTCGTCCCTGGCTTGCTCACCTGGAGGATTTACATTTCATGTTGAAACTTTGTCCTACATGGATTTCTGTGAAGCTGCTTTGTGACAACATCAGTTGTAAAAAGCGCTATACAAATAAATTTGACTTGACTTGACAAGCATATCACTACTGGAACAAAACCCCCATCATTTTTGTCATTTTTCAGTTTTTGACACACTTTGAAAATGCTTGTGGCCTTTTACATTATGTATTAATTTCATGAGGAATGGACCAAAAGAAATGGCCCAAAATGACTTAGAAAAAGTGTCTGGTTCCATTGACAGTCCATTGACTGGTTCCTTCTCCTGTAAAGTTACCATTTTGGAGATAAGAGGTTTTGTTCCGACAGCAGCGATAAGTGACTCTGTGCATGATACACATATAGCTACCACCTATAGGTTATGAGAGATAAATTTAAGATTAAACTTGTAAGGTGTACGCTGTGCAGCATCAACATATCACTGCTGTCGGTATGTGAAATGCAGAGAGTTTACAGCTGCTGAAGTTGCTGCAGTGGTTTGGAAAGTAGTGATGAAGGAGCATTTTGATTTGGGTATCATGGTATACACAAGTACCTGGAAAGGCCAATTTAAAAAGTTGTGCAAAAATTGTGAACATGCCCATAGACCCCAGAGGGTTAAAGACTGTATCAGCTACAGGGAGAGCTGGATGGGAAAAGGCCTCAACAAAACCTTCAGAATTTAGGGTGGATAAGAAGGTCTCACACTCCTGTCAGGAAAGAATTGAGCTGTGATAAAAAGTGTAAGTCTCTGCCAAACCTTTCAAAAATGCCCATGACCACTTCTGCAATGGCTCCATCAATGTCTGGTCAGCAAGCACTTCACAGGATGGGCCATGGTTACCCCAGCCTACAGACAGAGAGAGAACAACTAGTAGCCTCGGGTAAAATCTCTAATGGTGGAGCAAAAGTGGCTGAACTCGTAGACTCACACTGAGACTCAAACTGGCTTTTGGCCAGGATGTGAAAAGCACCTAGAGCTAGAGCGTGTCCTCTACCTTCCCTGAAATGTGTCCATTGTTAAAGTGGCTGCCCACTGCAAAAGCAGTTCATTTGAAACAAGGGACGACTCCCATGACAATGTGGCTCATAAAAATGCTGCTTTGGCAACTCATGAGAATCAGAATGTAGAAAGATGGGTTGAAATGACAACTGCTGCTACCTTAAGAATTATTTCCAATGAATACTGGTGGCCAGAAATGGCTGAAGATGTCAATAAGCCTCCCTTGTCTGTAAAGAAAGCCAAACACCCAAAAAGCAATCCCAGTGGGCTCCACATCAAATCCACAAGACCCTTGGACCCAATCATGCATGGACGTTACAGGCCCCTTTACCTCCAAGTGGGGGCTACAAGTATACCTTCCTCATCATGAACCATTTTACTCATTGGATTGAGTTTTTTTCCATGTAGGAAAAGTCTTTTATGGTTATGCTTTTATGGTTATGATCTTTACATTGTCCTCGGTTGCATTTCAATCTAAGAGAGAAGGCCCTTTCAGAGTAATCTATACAACGTCACGTGCTTCTTGTCTATATACTCCTGATGGTGTTTGATGGAGGCATAATCCCAACTTAAACCCACAGTAGGTAAGTTATTCAATTTGTTGCAGTTCCAGGCTGACAATGATCATGATGGACGCTGTTCACATAGTGTACCTCAGAAAAGCGACAAAGAACAATAGAAAACTGAATTTTGTACTTGAGAAAAAGAGCTTCCATTGTGCTGAACGTCTTACAGTGGTTTAACCATATGCTTGGTGTTGAAAGTAACTCCTAGACAAACAATGACTAATGACTCGACCAGAAGCTCAACTGACAATCATATCTGATTTTGAACATGACTCTAGAACATTTTTCTTAGTAATGAAGTTCGTAGTTTTGCCTTTCCCAAAGAAGCATTATATCTTACCACAGACGCATTCTTTAGGAATGGTGGTTTCATGTCTCTGATGTTTATTGTGCTAAAATTCCTAAAAATAAAGGGCAGCATTGTAGATGCTGTAATTATACATGTACTCCATGATTTTCAGTTGAGCATGACCCAAGATCAATGAGTCACTTTCTTAATAAAATAAGTGTGCTTGAAGAGGAGAAGTGAAAGGATATGCCAAGCCCAGGGTTGAGCAGCAAACAGAGCTCCAGCTCTGTTTGAGGTTTTTTTCTTCCTTTGTGCACTTTTTCCTTTTTCATTTGTAAATATTTATATATTTTTTGGTTTGATTGTTAGTAAACCTGTATGGTTTGCCCTGATCCAATCCAGAGGGAAATCCGTACAGTGAAAAGATAAAGATGAGGGAGAATGCACGGAATACGAAGGGCCTAGTTCGGAAGTTAATGCCCGAATGCCACCTACAATGCAAGAAAGCATGATCACCATTCACACAGAAATACAATCTCTGAGAGTGGATTTGATGCAAGAACTGACAGAATTCAGGCAGGGGTTTCAGTCGGACATAAGAAAGGAGTTTAGCACCTTCAAGGAAGAGATGAACAAGAAAATTAATGACGCCACTGAGAAACTGCAAACAACTACCACTTGTGTTGAAGAAGTGGAAGCCCATGTAGCTGAACTTGAAAAGGTGAATACAGACATGAGAGAAGCACTCATCGGTACTCTGGATAAACAAGACTCTTTACAGGCTAAGTTGATGGATTTATGGCATACCAGAGGGCACTGAGAAAGGTGATGCAGTAGCCTTTGTGGCTAGGCTAGTTAGCACACAACTGGAAATCACGGATGAGCTTACCATTGAACGAGCTTTTTAGATTACTGGATCTTAAATAATGATAAAATACTACAACAGATGACATAACAACTTATATAGAACAAGAAGATACTAGTGAACTGACTCCTAATATTCTGTGGGATGCTGCAAAAGCCGAACTTTGTGGCAAAATAATATCTATATCTCCACAACAGATTAAAGAGAAACAGAAAAAAATAGGGTGGAATGCTCATCCTTTCGATGTATTTCAGTGTTGAATGTTGATTATAAGTTATATGTGTCAATTTTAGCAAAAAGATTAGAAAATATCATTCCAGAATTTGTAGATTTGGACCAAACCGGTATACGGAACAGACAGACACAAGACAATATACGAAGAACATTACACTAATTAGTTTTATACAAAAAGAATATATTAGCTCAGCTTTAATTAGTCTGGATGCAGAACAATCGATTGATTCAGTTAGCTGGGAGCATTTATAATTAACTCTTGCCAGAATGGGATTTAATGATAAAAGCATACAGTGTTTTACATCTTTATATACCTCATCAACTGCCAGAATAAGAGTTTGTGGCCATTTAATGAAAACCATTAAGCTCAAGAGAGGAACGTGTCAAGGGTGCCCGTTGTCTCTGGCTTTGTTTTCTCTTGGCTCAGGCTGTGCGGCAAAATTCTAAAATAAAAGGAAAAGTAACTGGAAGGGAAGATTATAAAATCTGTTTATATGCAGATAATGTGCCCCCTGGATCCCTGGAGGACCCCGACTCCAGTATTCCAGAACTTTTTGTACTTCTAGAACAATTTGGATCCTTCTCAGGATACAAGTTGAATATAAATAAAACACAAATTAATAAACAATATAAACTAACTAACTATGGCTCTATAAATAAAGCAATGAAGTCAGATAGATAGGTGGTCAATATTGCCCTTAGATATGTTCAATCAAATAGAAGTCATAAAATTAATATTCTGCCATGCCTGTTATATGTAGTTCAGTCATTACCAGTTGATATCCCACAAGGTCAGTTTAGGAAATGGGAAAAATGGAAATCAAGGTTTATATGGTCTGGAAGAACACATAGGATAAGATATAAGACATTGCAGCTCCCTAAAGAAAAGGGGTGGAGAGCTCTTCCATGTTCACAGGGTTATTATACAGAAGAGTTCTGGCTTCCCGCTGTATCCCAGAGTATGAAGCTCGATGGAAAACAAAATCTCTATTCCCATACCAAGGGTGGCACGGTGGCGCAGTGGGTAGCACTGTCGCCTCACAGCAAGAAGGGCCTGGGTTCGAGTCCCGGCTGGGCGGCCAGGGCCATTTCTGTGTGGAGTTTGCCTGTTCTCCCCGTGTCTGCGTGGGTTTCCTCTGGGTACTCCGGTTTCCTCCCACAGTCCAAAGACATGCAGTCAGGCTGATTGGACATGCTGAATTGCCCCTAGGTGTGAGTGTGTGAGTGTGTGTGTGAATGTGTGTGTGAATGTGTATGTTTGTCTGTCTGCCCTGCGATGGACTGGCGACCTGTCCAGGGTGTATCCTGCCTTCCGCCCAATGACAGCTGGGATAGGCTCCAGCACCCCACTGCGACCCAGAAGGATAAGCGATTTAGATGATGTATGTATGTATGTATTCCCATACAGTCACAACTTGGATATAGTAGTCTAAACAGTAAACTGTTTAGTAGTCTAAACAGTAATAAGCTAAATAGATGGTCTAACTTGGCGCTAACAGTATGGTTTAGAGTGGTTAAGAAATTGCAACTAAATGAGCAGGTGAAAATTTTAAGGTGGGTAATTCAACCAGCTGAATTAGATATAAGATTTAAACAATGGACAAAGAAATGAATAACAGCTTATTGTACTGTGGTTACAGGAGGTAAGTTTGAATCTTATGCTCAGCTGGCTAAAGATTTTCAATTAGACAAACACGATTTTTACAGATATTTACAAATTAGAAATGATTATAACAAAGAACTGAAAACGAGTCATATACCCAAAGATAATCTGACATCTACAAGCTGAAGGATAACAGGAGCCTGAGTTCAAATATGAAGACTGGGATAACTTCTGCAGATGGACAGTTTCAACATCATATTCAAGATTATTAAGAGAACTTAATTGGAAATGTTTTATTTGTATACTCCAAAAAGAAGAGCTTTCATCGACAAAGGAAGTCATCAGGGACAATGTTTGACACGGTGCGGTTGATAATTTTAATATTTTTTGGGGGGTGTCCAATAATTCTTTCTTCTTGGTAATAGATTGGAAATGTCATTGGGGACCTATTTGTAATTATGTACGAGTTTTCATGGGTGAATCTTTATTTTGGGAAAGTACTCCAGTTAGCAGTGAGGAATGATAAATACCTGCTTAAAATATTATTGGTAGCTAGTAAAAAGGCTGGAACAAGAAAGTGGATGCAGCAGGACCCCACAACAAAAAAAACAGTGGCTTGAAATTGTCAATGAAATTTACGTAATGGAAAGACTTACGTTTATGTTACAAATGAGGATGGAATGCTTTACAAAATACTAGGAGAAATGGATCTTAAAATACCCCATTTGGGCAACCAGGGTAAGCAGTTAAGAGGATATGTAAAAGGTAATGGGTATGCATGTGTATGTTATGTATTACTGTGTAACCCTTGATGATTGTAAAATGATCCGGTTAAGCGACTGGATACCAGACTAACTCCTAGACAGACTTTGTTCTATAATTATGTTTGTTTATGTGTTTATTATTCTGCCTTTTCTCTTGGAAGTCTTCCAGTGATAATTGTGAAATGAGCAAAATAAAGCAAAAAAAGGAAGTAACTGCTAGACTGACAATGACTAATGTCTCGACTGTGGCAACTTGACTGGCATTCATACTTGAATTTTCACCATGAATCTTAAACTTTTTCATGACTCTAGAACAAAGGCAACTATTATGACAGATAATACTTTCTTCAGGGTTTTTATCCCTAGAATTGACTTCAAATGTATTTGGCCAGTGATTACAGAATTTCACTGAAGTCCCTTTTATAGATATTATTATAACATTGTCAAGCAAATAGATTTATTGGTCACCAGTGATTTTGTCTACTGACTCCATGGCCAGAGACATCCCGGTTAGGCCTTCTTTTATATTGCCAAATTTCTCTGATGATTCCGATATGTTTAAATAGGTGGCAATGACGAAATAGTTCCTATGTTAATAAAGCATTATCTGATATCACAAACATTTTTTTTAGAGATGTTGTTGCATGTGCTAAAATTCCTAAAAATAAAGGGCATTGTTGTAGATGATGTAATTACACAAGTACTCCATATTTTTCAGTTGAGTATGATCGAAGATAAATGATTCAATTTCTTCATAAATGAAGTGTGCTTGAAAAGGAGAAGTGAGAGGATAAATCAAGCCCAGCATTGAGTAAAATACTTTAAAAAGCAGGTCTGGCTCCATATGAGAGTGGTTTCACTTTTTCTTTTTTTAAGTATTTCATTTTTTTTGTTTGATTGTCAAGGTTTTTGCACTATGGACACCAAACTTGTATAGTTTACCCTCGTCCTCTTTCTACATTTTTCCCTTGTTTACAACTGTGTTTGATGAGCCCATATGGAGCCCTGTTATTTACTGTAGGGATCAGTGCTACCCAACACACTGGTGCTGCCAAATGAGATACCTCATACCTCCCCCTGAGCTGAGGAGTGAGAGAAAATATTGTCACCATATGTTATTTTCCTTTCTAATGTAATTCTCTCAACATATGTTACTCTTCTGTGTCTGTTATTTTCTTATAATCTTAACCATGTTTATTGTAGAGTTTTAGCAAATTGTCTTTTGCTTGCAGAAGTAGTGATAACTGTCACACTCTCACCTTGCCTCCTCCCTCCTTTGTTTGTATTTAAATGAACCTTCATCTCACGACTTTAAGGTGATACTATCACCCCCCCTTATCTCTGCCCCCTACATCTCTATTCATACCCCCTGTCTACAACCCCTCCTTACCCCTCCTCGAAGTCCTTTTGTTCCCCCTTCCCCCTCTTTAGTTTTTCAATGTATATAAGGTCCTTCCCAAATATTCTTGTTAGCCTAAACTTCTGATCCTGCTGATCGACCACGCTGTATCCATACTCTGTATGTGGAAATAAACTCCAGACAACACTGAAGCTCCAGTCTCCTGACTCTTGGTGCCGAATTTCTAACAACTTGGTGCCATGACCCGGATGGCTTACTGAAACCTACTTGGTGAGTAAAACACCATTTTCGAACTAAAGAGAAATTCTGGCTTTATAAGATAGATGAGTCAATAAAGGTTAGCCTCTCTGAAACAAGAGAAGTTTACTTGTTGTCACTGATAAAGAAACCTAGTGTTTTTTGTGGCTGTTATCCCCTCTGCTCTGAGGGAAGTTTACTTGTTGTCACTGGTAAAGAAACCTAGTGTTTTTTTTTATTTTTTTGTGGCTGTTATCCCCTCTGCTCTGAGGGAGGTTTACTTATTGTCACTGGTAAAGAAACCTAGTGTTTTTTTTTATTTTTTTGTGGCTGTTATCCCCTCTGCTCTGAGGGAAGTTTACTTGTTGTCACTGGTAAAGAAACCTAGTGTTTTTTTTTATTTTTTTGTGGCTGTTATCCCCTCTGCTCTGAGGGAAGTTTACTTGTTGTCACTGGTAAAGAAACCTAGTGTTTGTTGTGGCTGTTATCCCCTCTGCTCTGAGGGAGGTTTACTTATTGTCACTGATAAAGAAACCTAGTGTTTTTTGTGGCTGTTATCCCCTCTGCTCTGAGGGAAGTTTACTTATTGTCACTGGTAAAGAAACCTAGTGTTTTTTGTGGCTGTTATCCCCTCTGCTCTGAGGGAAGTTTACTTGTTGTCACTGGTAAAGAAACCTAGTGTTTTTTGTGGCTGTTATCCCCTCTGCTCTGAGGGAGGTTTACTTGTTGTCACTGATAAAGAAACCTAGTGTTTTCTGTGGCTGTTATCCCCTCTGCTCTTAGGGAAGTTTACTTGTTGTCACTGATAAAGAAACCTAGTGTTTTTTTGTGGCTGTTATCCCCTCTGCTCTGAGGGAAGTTTACTCATTGTCACTGGTAAAAGCCTAGCGTTTTTTTCCTTTTTGTGTCTGTTTTTTGTTGTCACTGTAACTTGTAACTTATCCTCTCGGGCAGTGAGGGAAGTCTTTCTTTTTTTGTTTACTTGTTTTGTTTGTTGTTAGAGAAGGTTGGTTGTGTTACTTCACCATGACTTCTAAAGGCCAAAATGCTCAGAAATGTGGTAAAGATTCTTGGAAACCTCTTAACTATAAAATAGCACATTAGTTAAGGGTGGGACTGAAATGCTTCAGTGGACTGAGTAAGAATTTGAAATGGTAATTGACAGCATAGTCAAAAAGCACACCAATGAGCAAAAGAGATCTCAGTACTTTGCATCCAAAGGGTTCCCTGCTGATAGTGAATGGACCTTTACAGAATGTAAAACAGCTTTGGGTTATGGTATAAAGCATGATTCAGTTAAGGAATGCCTTCATGTAATAAAGCAGTACTGGAAGTACAAGCTTAGATACATGGAGGGTAAGCTAGAGGAAGCTGAGAGAAAGATCCTAGAGTTAACCAACGAGTGTAAAAAGCATAAAATAGCTGCCATGAATGCCCAGAGAACCTGTAAAAAACTTCAGCAATCACTAACCGAGGTTGAACAACAACATGCCAACTGTAAATCCAAGTCAAAGCACCAGCGCCGACCTCCACCTGTAGCCCCTCCTCCGGGTCAGCCATGCTACACAGAGGATGAAGATCCTCCACTGTTGGCTAGGCTGTATCCAGAGTTGGATGCATTTCACTCTGATGGATCAGAACCCTCCTCCTCTGATGAGGATTCTAATCCTACTAGTAATAAGCCAGTTCAGATGAGACCAATCACTATTAGATTGTCTGAAGTCCTTAATAAGGTAGGTGAAGTTAAGCAAACCAGAGTACAGATTGACCACATTCCTTTAGATGCAGCTACATTGGATAGACTGTCTAAAGAATTCAAGCACCCAAGGGAGATGGGACTTGATTTTATTGATCTTATTGAGAAAAAAAGAAACCTTTACTCATTGCATCCTAATGATGCTGTAGCCATAGCGAGCCAAGTCCTCAAAATAACTGGCAGTAGGAAACTTGCTAAAAGGGTGTTAGATGGTTTGGGTGACAGTGGTCAGGATATTGATGTGGGGTGGAAAGTTTTCAGGGAGTGGATTAGCCACAAATGCCACAAGACCACTGGAAGCAGATAACCAATTGTAGACAAAGGAAAGGGGAATCAGCTGCAGAATACTGTGAATGGTTTGAAAGAGTTTTTCTGCGTCACTGTGGAATTGATACCTACAATAGTGATAACACTGATGGTACAACTGATGGCCCACATTTTGGACAACTAGTTGACTCACTAAGATCAGATCTTAGACAAGCCCTAGTGACAGCTGTTCCAAATTGGCGTAAAGTTAAATGGTGTGACCTTAAAATTGAACTTGACGGATTAGACCTTGATCTAGAGTCAGGCCATGTGCCAGCATCCATACATGTCCTCACAGAAAATAGTTCTAACTCAGGGTCCAATCTGAAGTTCTCTAGTCAGAAGGACGAGTGTCATTACTGTCATAAAACTGGTCATTTCGCAAGAGATTGTCGTAAGAAACAGGCAGATACTCAGAAAAGGAGTACAAAGATGAGGGACAGGGGTTTTCACAGGAGAGTACAGCAGGGAAGTCTGTCCAGGGCATTTCACCAGACCGATTGTCTATGCTTATCAAGGCAGTGCAAGGATTTACAGAGGTGTCAACAACTCCGTCTGCCCCAGCTTTAAACTAATTTGCCCAGCTGCTTCTGCCCACCTGTGTGCTATCAGTAAAGTTTTTGAGAACCATCTTTTTGTTGATGTTCAAATCAGGGAACAGGATTTTTCATTTCTTGTAGACACAGGGGCTCAGGTTACCACTCTTTCTGAAACAGCCTGTATATCTTTAGGAGTACCTTTGATAGATAGACACATCACAGCTGAGGGACTGGGTAATGCTGGTATTTCCTTGACTCTATCTGCACCCATTGATGTTAATCTAGGACCTAAAACAGTTTCATGGCAATTTTGGGTGGGAAAAGTTGAAAATATTCTTGGGATGGATTTTTCTGAAGAAATTGAACTGTTCTTTATCTTTATATTAATGCTGATTCTTGTGTTTGGAACATTGCCTCTTTAAAGCAGTCTGATTTGGCTGATCACCCCATTTGGTCTAATGATAAGGATGACTGTGGTCTTCTAGATATGGAACCAGTTGTTCTCACAGGTCGTCAACCTCCTTGTACTAAGCAATATCCCAATACTAAAAAGGTTTGCAAGGTATTAGGCCTATAATAGATCAGCTTGAGAAAAGAGGTATCTTGGTCAGAACACATAGTGTATCCTATAGTCCTGTGTGGCCAGTTCGTAAAGCTAATGGAACTTGGTGGCTAACAGTAGACTACAGGATAGCCAATCAACATATTGACAAACTGACTCCATTGGTTGCTGACCCATCCACCATCTTTGATGGCATTCCCACAACACAGTGTTTTTTCTGTTGTTGATATGGCCAACGGTTTTTGGTCAGTTCCATTAGCATTACAAAGCCAGCCATGACTTGGGGGGATCACTGTGGGGGATGTTCAGTACCAGTGGACTCGTTTGCCACTCGTTTGCCGCAAGGGTTTCACAACAGCCCCAGTATTTTGCCTGCCAGAAGCTCTGCAATTAATGCAATGTCATTGCCAACCACAGTGCACAAATTGCGAGCTTTCTTAGGTCTATGCAACTACTGTAGACCTTAGATAGATTCTTATGCTGCGATTTCACAACCACTATACAATCTGCTCAAAGGTAACCCTGGGCAACATGACCCTGTTGCACACACAGATTATACAACTGCTGCTTTTGTAAAGTTGAAATCAGCCTTGATATCTGCACCTGCTCTTGGTCTTTGTGATCCAAACAAGCCCTTCACTGTCTTTGTACATGAGGATTGTGGTTTTATGACATCCTGTCTGACTTAGGAACATGGTGGTTTGCAGCGTCTAGTAGCTTATCATTCAGCTAAATTAGATGCTGTGGCATGTGGAATGGGTCCATGCTTAAGGGCAGTACAGGCTACCTATCTGGCACTGTTAGCATTTGCGCCACGAACGCTAGAACAAATAGTCACAGTCAAATGTCCTCATTCTGTATCAGCTCTACTCAATAATGGCCGTGTGTTGTCAGTAACAGCCTCCAGATGGGGCAACTGGCTTGCAGTTTTGACAGCTCCTAATGTGGTGATTCAGAGTGCACCCATGAACAACCCTTCCTTTTTTATGATGTCCTCACTGACTGATGCTAACAAGGAAGGGGATGATCATGATTGCATTGAATTATCCAACCCTCATCCTGTTTTTAAGGATGCACCTCTTGATAATCCTGATTTGATTCTTTTTACTGACGGTTCTTCAACCCACGCTGATGGTCAGCGTAGATCTGGATGGGCAGTAACTGACAGCTTTCAAACTTTGACCTGTGGTAGTCTCCCTCCCTCTTACTCAGCCCAGCAGGCTGAATTAGTGGCTTTAACCAAGGCATGTAAGCTTGCATCAGGCAAAAGTGTTACCATTTATACTGATTCCCGGTATGCTTTTGGAGTAGTCCACGATTTTGGACATTTATGGAGTCACAGGGGTTTTCTCACAGCTGCTGGCACTCCTGTTAAAAATGCTGACTTGGTACAGGGTCTTTTGGAAGCTGTTAAGTTACCCACAGATCTAGCTATTGTGAAAGTCAAAGCACACAGTGGTAGCAATTCTTTTGAAGCACAAGGCAACAGAATTGCAGATGAAGCGGCTAAAAGGGCAAGTTTTTTATCACCAGCTAACATTGCATCTCTCACAAACACAGAGTGTAAAACTAATGACATTTCTTCCATTCACAAGTTACAGTCTGACTCCCCAAAATGGGAACTCTGGACTTGGCTGGATTCAGGTGCAAAAATTGCTCCAGATGACATCTGGACCAAAGGGGGAAAACTAGTAGCACCTGAATCATTACTTCCTTACCTAGCTACACAAATACATTCTTTGGGTCACACTGGGGTAGAAAAGATGGTTGGTTAATTTTCACATTCCTGGTGGAATCCTAAGTTCAGGGAACAAGCTAAAACAGTAGTTCAAAATTGTGTTGCTTGTAATCAAGTCAATGTAGCACCTCAGATGTGAACTCCTGCTGTTAAAACAGTGGCACCTCCAGGTCCATTTCGCCATTTACAGGTAGACTACATCACACTGCCTAAGTGCGAGGGAAAGCAAGATGTTTTGATCATAGTGGATAAATTTTCTCGCTGGATTGAAGGTTATCCAACTTCCAAGGGTACTGCTGCGCACACTGCTAAAATGCTAGTGCAGGATTTTATTCCTAGGTGGGCACTTCCTGAACAAATCGAGTCTGATCAAGGCACTCACTTCACTGGACAGGTAGTGCAGGCAGTCTGTAAACTTCTAAATGTGAACTGGAAACTTCACTGTCCATACAGGCCACAAGCTTCAGGACAGGTAGAGCGTGCAAACCGTGTCATCAAAGAACGGCTGACTAAACTCCATAGTCAGGGAGTAAAATGGACTGCAGCACTGCCTGCAATACTTTGTAGTATAAGGGCAACTAGCAACAAAACTGTTGGGCTTAGTCCTTATGAAGTTGTGACAGGTAGACCAATGCTGGTCCCAGGTGTGATTGATCTCCGTAAAGCAGATGTGCATTTATTGTCAGATGCACTTCTTAACTACTGTCAAACACTAACACAAGCAGTACAGGCAGCTCAGAATCAGGTCATTAGTGCTTGGGGTAAACAACCTGAAGGTGGCCATACCATTATTCCAGGTCAATTCGTCATGGTGAAGAAACATGACAATAATCTCTAGAACCTAGGTGGGATGGTCCGTATCAGGTTCTTCTGATTACTGACTCAGCAGTAAAGTGTGAAGGAAAGAAAACATGGATTCACGTTTCTCATTGTAAGGTTGTGCCTGCTCCTCAGAACTAAGTTTTAGGGTCAGTATAAGAGGAGGTGGATCATGTACAGAGCCTCAAGGAAGAACTATGATTTCTATTATCATAGTGGTTACCCTTGTGGTGAAGATATCTTCACACTGTGCATTACCATAACAGCCTCCTCTGAGGGACAGATAGTGGGGAGCAGCAGTTAACCTCACATGAGTGTAGAATAAAAAACTTTCAAACTTTAATGATGAACCATTCACTGTGTGTTTCCTTTGTGTATTCTACAGAACCACACAGAAGGTAGACAGTGTCCCCCTCCAGGACATCGAACTGATGACTGAAGCATAAGCCACAACACCTGAAGAACAGAGCATATCTTCCAGATGATTTGCTGAGTAGGAACTGCACGTATCTTCAGGACTTCCTGCACAACTGACCAGAGACAAGTGTACCTTCAGGACAACCTGCTCAAGCAACTGATGCTGTGGAGTTCGCTAAAACATGTATGCATCACAAATTCAAACACTGTGTATGATCACAGCAATGGTCTGTGGTGTAAGTGCATGGGATTGCACACACATGCCCAATGAAAATGTGACATTTCATCATGCAGAAGCAAATCGTCCAAGCTCCCTGACCTGCAGCTATCATGGACAAGTTTTGCCTGAAGACACCATATGTTTTTGGCATTTCTGCAGAAATAAAGACT
This sequence comes from Colossoma macropomum, assembly GCF_904425465.1. Lineage (NCBI taxonomy): Eukaryota > Metazoa > Chordata > Actinopteri > Characiformes > Serrasalmidae > Colossoma > Colossoma macropomum. The sequence continues at coordinate 13,722 of NW_023495474.1, forward strand.
TTAGCATTATGCATTAGGACCAAGTTCACTAATGGCGAGTTTTAAAATAAAAGCAGACTTGGTAGAAGTGAAACAACGAACATACATTCCATTTGTCCTACAATGGAATGGGACTTTATTTTTCACCAAGACAAAATATGGAAATCAAGGCTTATACAGATGTAGATGCGGTGATCATGTTCAGGATCACCAACTTTATGTAGATATTGCATGGAGAACAAGCCAAGGGGGAAGTCATATTCCAAGCATTTCCTTGGATAACCCAAGAGAGAATGTTTTTTCCCGTCTCTTTTCACTTACTAGAACTCACCTCTTTGGGAACCAGTCTGTGTGTGTCCCTCAACCTGAGTGTAACTGGAGGAATCTCATGGACAGCACATCCAATCTCCAATTGTGACACATGCTCTGTCTTACAAGCTCATACTAGCAAGCCAGTCAATATTTCCTCATGTCATAATGTTACTGTTCCAGCAATCAGTAGCTGTTGTGTGCCTGGTGAGAAGACATGTGACACCACTTCACTTCCGACAACCAACATTTCTGAACTTATTACCTCCAAATTCTTTCCTTGGTGTATTGAAAACAGAGGTGAATCATCTTCTTTAGGTGAGATTCCCAAACATCCATGTGCTCTAACCTATGTCTTAGGAAACGAGGGTAATGTCTACAGACACTCACCAAGATCATCACTGAAGCTTCCTTCTCAAGCCATTCTCAAAGAGCCTGTTGATGATGAAGACTGTGTACAAGAAGGTGCTCATTGGCATAAACTGCTGACCTTGACTCAGTTATGTCGTCTACCTGCACCAGTAGGAACATACTGGCCCTGCGGAACCACAGCATGGTCTGAGATGCCCTCTAGATTCAACGGCCAATGCACCCCTGCATACCTTTTTCCGTCCATGAGAAGTAAAGAAGAAAAGTTAAAACTCAAAGCTGGTAGCGCTGACCAAAGTGACACCTGTATTCCTGGTTTAACCTGTCAACAAACTCTGTGGTCTCGCATTCTAGGGGCCCTAATTCTGTCCTATGGTGTCATGCAATCCCTAGATCAGATCTGTACCCTTTCAAGACAAATGGACCAACTAATAAACAACACTGTTTTTGCTCTGAGCAACATCAGCATAGCTTTAGCTTCTCACAGAATGATGATTCTGCAGAATCGCATTGCTTTGGACTATATACTATCCAGCAGAGGTGGAACTTGCTCAGTAGTGGGCCCTGAATGCTGCACTGATGCAATAAATCCTAGGGAAGATATTTCAAAGATCCTGACTGACTTGCGCAATTTGCATGACCAGGTAGCAACCATGAACAACTCTGATACTTGGTTACATGGACTTCTTGGACATTTTTGGCACAATGTTATAGAGATAGGCATTGTCCTATTCTGTACAGTTATAGCCATTTTAATTGTTTGTTCCTGCCTTCGACTCCTAATTGTACATATGTTTCGTGCTTGTAGTCAAAATACAATTTTGTGATTCTCCATTAGGGAGAATCAAAGGGGGAATTGAGAGAAAATATTGTCACCATATGTTATTTTCCTTTCTAATGTAATTCTCTCAACATATGTTACTCTTATGTGTCTGTTATTTTCTTATAATCTTAACCATGTTTATTGTAGCATTTTAGCAAATGGTCTTTTGCTTGCAGAAGTAGTGATAACTGTCACACTCTCACCTTGCCCCCTGCCTCCTTTGTTTGTATTTAAATGACCCTTCGTCTCACGACCTTAAGGTGACACTATCACCCCCCCCTTATCTCTGCCCCCTACATCTCTATTCATACCCCCCACCTACAACCCCTCCTTACCCCTCCTCAAAGTCCTTTTGTTCCCCCTTCCCCCTCTTTTGGTTTTTCAATGTATATAAGGTCCTTCCAAAATATTCTTGTTAGATTAGACTTCTGAACCTGCTGATTGACTGCTGATCGACCACGCTGTACCCAGACTCTGTATGTGGAAATAAACTCCAGTCAACGCTGAAGCTCCAGTCTCCTGACTCTTGGTGCCGAATTTCTAACAGGAGGAAGAAACAGGGGAGTGGTTTCGGAGCTCTGTGTTGTGCCAGGAGGAGATGTTATAGATTTGTTTTTCCCTCAGTGGTCAGGAAGAATGTAAGATCTCGTCCCAGTAAGATAGGACGAGCTGACAGAGCTGACCCAACATCAGAGGGAGTACCGCGAGTGTAGCGTTATGCTGGTCACTGAGTTATGGCTAAATACACTAATTCCAAACACTGTCGACAATTTGAAGAGCTTCCAGCTCATATGGGCAGACACCAGAGAATAGTAAGAGGAATGGCAGAGGGCCGGCTCCACTCTGACAAACTTCACCCAGAATGTAACCTGCCAAACCAGAGACAATAAAATACTGGATCTGTTTTATGCCAACACCAAAGAGGAATATAACTTATCTCCCTTCCCTCCCCTTGGAACAACAGATCACAACCTGGTTTATCTTCTGACTGTGTACAAACCCCTTGTACACAGGGATCCAGTGGTCACCCGCGCAGTGAAGAAATGGTCTGAGGAGCCTGAAGAGCCTCTTTTGGACTGCTTTGACACAGCAATGTAGGAAGAACTGCGTTATCCTTTTGGGGAGGGCATTGGCAGTCTCACACACTGCATAACAGACTATAATAATTTATTGCAGTGAATTCTGTTTACCACAGATGGAGTGTAAGCTGCACATTTGCAACACTTTGCTGCCACCTGCTGGACAGTTGTGTTCATAACTAGAACATTTTGTAAAAATCTAGCCATCAGCCATCCAAGATCAGGAGTCCAAGAGAGCATTACTGTCCTCCCTCTGCCCTGTCACTCAGCGTGATGCTAGCCAACATGGGTATTTGTTAGCTGATGTAACAGAATCAGTAGTTAGCGTTCTCCTCCAAGCGTGTTCAAGCTATCCATCAATGTTGTGTTTGCAAGGGTTTGAAAGATGTGGTGGTGCTTCATGTACCTACATTATTCTTATGTTTTATTTTCCCCCTGAGATCCACTTAATAATAGAATTGTTTCTAAGTATAGCATGTATATATTATTGTTACTTTGCCTCATATAGAAATGATATATGCAAATGAGCTCTGTGCTGGTTGTACTGACTGATGAGAAAAGTTACAGTAATCAGATGAGAAAATGCTGGCAGAAACAATTTTATCTGTCTCATCCATAACTAAGCACAGCCAAACGGATGGACACAAACTAACAGAGTAACTAAAGTAGAAACCATTCCTTACTATAAAATGGAGACGTAATGCTCGATACCAGAGTATCGCCTCAGTGTCGACACTTCGTGCTGTGAATTGTATCGAGACAATGATTCAGGGCCTCGGTTCAAAGGCTGGAGTCACATGATAGCCGCCAACGAAGCTTTGTTACATCACTGAAACCGATTCAAATTCCCCAGGCTTCTTCCATGGGTTAAGTCGGTGAACTCCAAAACAGTTTCTGTTGTTTTCAGTAGTCATATTTCTAATATTTTATACCTTATTCCTGCATTGTTTGTACACTGATCTATAAATATAAAAAGACATCTATACTTGGCCTATTTTTGTGTCTGAACCCATCCATGCCCACTTACCCAGAGGAAGTTCAAAAGTGTGTGAAAAACATGCAAATTTGAGGGTTTCCTCGAGAAAGACTGAGTAACGTACACAGACATCACAGAGATTGTTCTGTTAATTAAACAGATCTATCATGGAGGCTCAAGAAAGAGACCCAGGGTCTCAAGTATGGGATCACTTTCATTTAGCCAGCCAAAATAAAGTGAGACGCACAATATATGTGACCAAATGCTATCATACTCAAATAACACCTCTTCAGTGCCTTTTAACATCATTAGAATTATTTCCATGACCACAAATATTACAGTATGACTTTTCATTACTTGGGAAGTTTAAGATGTATGATGAGAAGCCATTATGGGCAAATATGGCTATTTTTAATTCGATTTTCTGTGTCCATAGTTAATATAAGATGGAAAATCATATGTCAGTGTTATATTTATTTAATGTCCAAATGATCAAATTAACACATACGTGCTGTAATCAAGTTGTTTTTTTTGTGTGTGAATACGCTTCAATGGAAATATGACAATAAATAGGAAACAGTCATTGTAGGAAATTGAATTGGACAGTAGATGGCAGCATGGAGCCAGGTGTCAAATGCTTCAAAATACTGAACCATTTCCCGATGCAAGTGGTTCAACTGTGTCGATGCTTCAAAAAGCTTTGTAATGGCCATCAGTACTATAAAAGCAGTCCAGGCTGGTCGGCTGAATAGGTGGATATAAGTAAATGCTTTGTGACCTCTTGACAAACGTCAATGTCCAAAGTATGCAAAACAACATCTAAGCTGATTTTATTTGTTTTTATGTGGATGATCCAGATGACATGAAGGCAGATAAACACTGATAAGTTCCATGGAGGAAAACAACAAAACAAGGTAACAAAGGGAACTACTAAGAACTTTAACTGACTAGATAAATTATGAAACTATTATGAAACTGATAAATTCTGGACACACACAAAGAAAACACAAGCAGCGAAACAAGAACACAAAGATCACAAACCTAAACCAGGAACATGCAACATCAACGTCAAATATCAAACAATGCTGACCAGGGAACAAAGCAAACACAGGGGTACATATACTAACACAGAAGACAAGGAACACTCGAGACTCATGAGGGAGCGGGGCTAGGAAACGAGGAACAGGTGAAGGCTGAAGTCAGGGGAGGACAGGGGAGGACCTAATACCACAACAAAAGCACACAGCACTAGAAAACAAAGGCACAAATAAAGTGTTCAGTGACACTAATTATGCTTGGCATCCGTTTACTACCTCCACACAAACTAGCTGTTTTTGAGCTGAAAAAGGCTAGGCTAGTAATTTTAGCTGAGGTAACTTAGCATTAGCATCTGTCTGTTTAATTAAAAGACTAACTGCCTCTGTGTAAAATTCAGGTCACATGTGATCTACTATGGCTTTCTGTGGTCTCGATATGGCTTTAATTTAATGTGGTAATGGCAAAATTCTGCATGGCATGGTGAGAAATTGAACAGCACTCGGAGTCATGGAACGCCATTTTGGCGCTGGTGTGCGAACCTCCATTAAAAACAGTGGATGCTATGCGACATTACAGCATTTAAACTTCATTGAAAACTTGTGGTTGGGTGTCTGGAGAGTAGGTGAAAAGGATAGAAAGCCTCCTAGCTGGCTACAAAAAGCTTCTGCAAGCCGTGATATAAACAGTGGCTGTTACTAAGAAATGACTCAGTAGGGTGTCCGACACATTTATTATATATATATATATATATATATTTCCACCATTTTGTTTATGTAAATGCTTGTATTAACACTTGCAGGTCTTAGACGTCTCAGGTGTGCTGCTTCCACTATTATCGTTTTGTTCACATCAGTCAAAACGTTTAAACGGGAAAGAGCAAAAAGCCACTGAAAATGCAGTGGTTGTTGCTGTCATCATAAACCTGACGGTCACTTGCGAGCTTTATATACACAAGATCTCCTTTCTCCAGCAGCAGAGACACAGCATTGGAGATGTACTCATATGATCCTTCTGGCCGTTCAGACACAAATAAGATAAACTCCTCATTTTTAAACAAAAATGCGCTCATCATGTTTGAGGTGTTGAGATTAAATAGACTGAACCTGAAGTAATAGACTCCTCTGAGTGGAGCAGTGAAAACACCTGCAGAAGGAGAAACAGATGGATCAGTACAGAGTCTCTACACCACCAGAGAGAAGAACCAAACCAGACATCAGACACTGTCTCTGTACTGACTGTGCATTTTCCTGTGATTGGACTGAACACATTTCCAATGTTTGAGATCTCTTTGCTGAAAACCAGTATGGTGTCCACATTGAAAGGCCCGAGGTGGCCATTTAAGCCTGAAGCAGATGAGAACACCACCTTTGGTCTGTCTGCAAGCAAAAACTTGGAAAAATAACAAAATCAGGGATGGATTACTAACTGAGCCAGTGCCCACATGCCTCTGACTGCCAGGGGACCTTGGGGGCCTCAAGTGACAAGATCACAAGACCCAAAGTGACTAAAAAACTAAAGACACATGCAAAAATTAGATCTACAGAAGACTTTCCTCACCATAGTTACACATCCACACAAACAAGCATATGTCAGACCAGCATCTGATGTTTGAACATTGTTCATAAACTATAAATCCAATCAAAATGTTAATAACTCAAAGAATTGAGTAAAAATAAAGAAAAATAAAATCTCACCATACCCACAAATCTATCCTTGTATGAGTAAAATAATAGAGTAATAGAAAACATTTAAGTCTTACTTGCATTCTCCTCTCTCAGTCCTTCCACGCCCAGTTCAGTAGAGACCACTCTCCCCTCCAAAGCTGTGAGACACACAGAACAATGCCAACTGTCTGACCAGCTGAGAAAGATCAGATTATGGAGCAATCAGGAATCAGAGCCGTGGCTGCCTTAAGATTTCTACCAATGCAAGTAAGGAGTGAAATAACATTTTATTGTTTGCAGCCTTTTAACACTGACATTTGCTATTATAACTATGGCAGTAATTCTCACTCAGCTTGGCCTTTAAAGCTACACTGTGTTGATTTTGTGGATTGTGGACCTCTCTGGTGGAAGTGTGTAACTGCGCTTTCGCACCACTATACATTATTAAACTATTTACATAGCACATAATGTAAATAGCACATTGCACATCAGCATTTTTGGCTACATTCACATTACAAGCCTCGTTGCTCAAATCCAGATTTTTTTTGCTCCAATCTGATCTCTCTGACACAATGGTTCACACTCGTTTAGGTAAGTGATTCAAATCTGTCATTAATGTGACAAACCAGCGTCCTGAAATGACCCTCATGAGCTCATCCTACTCAGTAACGACACATGAATGAATCACGATCATCATCAGCACAAACTAACGAGCAGAACGAGCTTCGCTGAGAAGATAATTAACTCTGATCAGCTCTCAGCTTCAAAAAACAAAATAGGTGCCATAACTTATGTACAGGCCACATGTTCTGATGTATTACAAGTTGATATGTTACATTCAGCAAGTAAACACTAACTGTGCATTAAAATGTGTGGAATTGTGTTCTCTATAGAGGACGCATTACATTATTTTCACAAACATTTGTCAAGGGGTGCCAAAGGTTTTGCATGTGGCTGTATTATTATATTTGAATCAACAGGAAATATAGATTCTGCAAAAAAGGGACATTTTCAGTTCAGCAAACCCAACAATTAGTGATTCAGGACCTCTAATGTTAGATTTAAAAAAATTGGAAACAAATTTTTATTTCCTTTTTTAATACTTTTAATTCAGTTTGTCCTCTACCTGCATTGTCCTGCTTCAGTTTCTCCACTTGGCTCTCGCTGACCATCAGCCTGTTAAACATTATAACAAAGGAAACCAAAGTGGCACAACCTTTAACCTTATGAATAATTACAGAACAGCCCAAATAATGTGGAACCATGTCAAACAATATGAACATTCATTATTATCCACTTGTTAAAACACTTTAATTAATCTAGAACCTGGACTGCAATAATGAATATAAATTACTGTCATTGATAAAGTATTCAATTTACTGGAAAAAAAAAAAAAGTTGTTTGAGAAAAAAAAAACAACAACAAAATTTCAAAATTTAATGGAGATGAACACAAGTCAAGCAGAACTAATCAGCTCAATAACAAGCCTGATTGATTTGAACTGGGAGTGTTGGGAGCAGGAAAAACACTACAATGTGGGGGAGCTCCTAGACCAGGTTTGGGAACCTGTAAGTTAGAGGAAGATGCACGATGCATTGGTAGTTAACAAGTTAGCCGTGAAACTGTCTGGACCAGCTGCTTCAGAGAAGCAACACAGCAGCTACAAAGCTGCTTGGACGAGCTGCTTGAGTGACGCAACCCCGCAGCTATGAGGCTGCCTGGACCAGCTGCTTCAGTGGCGCAACACGTTCCCCCGGATTGAGGTCGTCTAAGGTGTTTCCCACCCACCATCTAGGGAACTGTGTGTGTGTTTACGGTTGATTACACATCATTTGTTACTGCTGTAGTTTATGACTACAGTTTATTACTGCAGATTAGATACAAGAATATAGTATCAGAGTCAAATATGTTTCAATTGTTTTAATTAGTGAGATTTGTAAATGTAGATCATTTGTAAACAACAGCTGCTCCTTGCACTGTGTGAAAGCCTCATGATGAACATTGGACATTGTCCAAAATGACTTGTAATCTTTTTTTTTTACATTAAATTCCATTGAAAATTCACCTGAATAGTTACTATATTGGAGATCTGAGGTTTTGTCTGACAGCGATGACGTGTGTGTTTATATTAATTAAGATGCATTGTGATTCCACTGATATTTGCTTGTGAGCACATTTTTATAATAATATGTTTTTTCTCTGTCCTGAAAGTTCTAAGTTTATTCTATTGCATATTTTGGTAACACTTTATTTGAAGTGATCCTTTGTAGATGATTCATAAACTCTTAACTGAGTATCAGTAACACATCAACAACACACCAGTGAAGTATCAGTAGTGAAGCATCTGAATACACTGAAGTAAATATCTTGTAGATGTTCTGTTGATACATTACTTACATTAAGTAGAGGTATTGTTAATTGGTTGACGTATAGATAATGTTACTTCCATTGCACAAAACCTAACCCTCACCCTGGCCCTAATCCTAACCCTAACCTTAAAATCAACCCAAAACTTAATCCTAACCCTTCCTGTGAGATCAACGCTCACACTTTAATGACGTCACCTGAATGAAGCCATTTTGATCACATGATCTCTGAAAGTTTTCTTAGTGCCACTCGCTTTCAATGACAAACATCAGTGTAGGAAATAAACTCAACACACTTCTGTGGTCCAAAATGTATTTGTTACATTCATTTTTGGATGAATAAAAAGGGCAAGGAATGCAAAGAATATAATAAAGCAAAAGAGTACTGACACAAAATATATCAAATATAGAAGAAAGAATCACACTGTTTAATAAGGTCTCCTGCATTTTAAAACTGCAGGCCACATTTTAAATGTATTCTAAACAGTATTTGGTAAATAGAAAATCTGCAGTATATTCTTGAACTTGGAATGCATTTTTGATTAGAACACATATATGAAAGAAATTCAGCATATATATATATATAAAAACAAAGCCACATGATGAGTATGACATCAAAGCTGTGCTGGTCCCTCTTTCTCCTAGCCACTAAAAGCATTTCACATTGCAAACAGCAGAAAACCACTGAAAGTACAATGGTTGTCACTGTTGTCACTTATCTGACTGTTACTTCTGAGCTTAACATACACATGATCCCCTTTCTGCAGCAGCAGAGTGGCTCCACCAACGGCGTACTTATTCAATCCATTCGGGATTTGACTCACGTCTAAAATTTTCTCTTTATTTTTAAACAAACATACGGCCAGCATGTTTGACTCGCTGTTACCAACTAAATTAAACCTGAAGTAATAGACTCCTCTGAGTGGAGCAGTGAAAACACCTGCAGAAGGAGAAACAGATGGATCAGTACAGAGTCTCTACACCACCAGAGAGAAGAACCAAACCAGACATCAGACACCGTCTCTGTACTGACTGTGCATTTACCTGTGATTGGACTGAATGCGTTTCCAATATTTGTGATCTCTTTGCTGAAAACCAGTATGGTGTCCGAGCTGTGAGGTCTTTTTCCATATTAAAAGCTGCACTTTGTAAGTTTGGGGGATTTGGAGACCTCTCTGGTGGAAACATATAAGAACATTTTGTAGCATGGGATGTGCTTGTGACCCCTTCTGTTTCCTGAGCTGATGAATATGATTGAAAGAGAATTCAGAGAGTCTAATCTTGGTGAAGGAGCGTCTTCAGAGGATGTGAGTGAATTATCTTCTATTGTCATCACATCTTCATCAGTATAATGTTGATTTTGAGAACATTTGAGATTAAATATTTTTATGCATATTCGTATGATGTTTAAGCAACTGAACACGAGAGGGAGTGTGTTATCATGAAATAACATCATGGCTGTGATTTGGTCGCCGTAGATCATCACAGTCGTGATGTTATTCGTAATAACAAATGACCTCGAGTGTTCTACTGCTTTTATACAACCGTTAAATAAATAAAGTAATAAATTAATAAACTGGGCCGTGAACGCGGCGTTTAATATGTTTTAATGTTCGCAGTTCCTTCACCAAATTATAGTTCCTTAACAAGCAGCTTGTTGCTACGTCAGAGTAACAAACTCCGCCCACTCGCTGCACAGTCTGCCTTTTGAAGTACAGACTGAGCCATAAAACTGCAGCAATATCAAGTTTAGCTCAGTTTTGTCAGTTTTTGCCAGATCAGTATTAATGTTGTTTTGTTCCAGCCAGTCTGTAAAGCATCTTACAGCCCATTTAGTTTGGCGAATGGTATTTGGTTCATTTCTGGCTGATTCCAGGTTGTTTAGCTGTTCTTCTGTCTCAGCTGCCGACTGAAAAGCTGCTCAGTGGTGATGACAGTTTGGGAATTTAGTGTCGTCTCATCTTCAGAGTCTGACCAAATCGGCTGTCGGTCAAATGTGATCTTAAAAGTGTCCATTTTCTGTTTGTGGCAAAGTAAGAAGTAAAAATGTTCAAATGACTTGAGCGTCTCCTACAGCTGTCAAAGTCGCTGCGAAATAACATCACTGTAACATCACTTTTAAGCTCTTTTTGTTCTCCTCACTCAGGGAGACGTCATTTGGATCTGCCAGCTCCTGCACCTCCCTGCCTCCACCCCTCCATCATTACACACACCTGCAGGTAATTTATGTACATACATACATCTTCGCATATCTCTGTTGTCAGAAGAAAACCTTGTATCTCCATTTTTGTTGTTTTTCACTTTTTGACATAATTTAAAAAAAAGCCTGTTGTTCTTTACATTGTGTGTAAATTTCATGATGAATGGACCAAAAGAAATGGCCCAAAATTATTTGGGAAAGAGTCTGGTTCCATTGACTTACATTAAAAGTAAAGTAGGTTTTTTCCTTCTCCTGTAAAATTATCATTTGGAGATATGAGGTTTTCTTCCAACAACAGGCTTTGTGAAGTCTCTGTGTATTTAACTAAATTCTGAGCAGTGTTCCATAGTACTGGTATTTTTAGTGCTGGTATTTTTCTGTGTTTAACTCTTACCTGTTCCCCTGACTTCTGCTAATCTATTTCCTTTGTGCTATTTCCTTTGAGTCTTTTGACCCCTGCCTTTGATGTACTGTGAGTCTTGGATTGTCCTTAATAAAACTACTCTGCACATGGAGCCTGCAAACAAACCCATTTTACAACATTGGCCTATGTGTATTTTTGTGGTTTATGCAGAAACATCACGTTGCTCAAGTATTTGCAAAATCATCCAACCACACATTAAAGTCTCACTTGCGTTCTCCTCTCTCAGTGCCTCCACACCCACTTCAGTAGAGACCACTCTCCCCTCCAAAGCTGTCAAACACAAACAATATGAAATGTTGTTATTCAATGTTGTGAATGTCATTGTTCTTCGGTTTAAAGCGAGTGTATATGTTGCGTAATGTTTGTTTGTTTGTTTGTTTTTTTTGTTTGTTTGTTTCAATGCATCAGATTATGGACTAAATGAACCAGTTTCACTAATACGAAAGTTTGAACAACCCTCAAACACTTGTCAATTTTTTTTTTTTTCAGCTTTAAGCTCAGTTTTGAAATTTTAGATAGATTTTTACCAACAGCACATTTAATCATGTTTTAATTTAATAGATTATTGCTGAGCAAAATAATGGGAGGACACATAATACAAAACAATCTTAAACAAAACATGGGTATGTGAAGCATTATGAAGCATCTAAATTGACCAAATGTGGTCAAAGTTCAGGTCTGTCATTTACTGACCAATTTAACTCCATATTTAAAATTCAATTTAGAAAGTGATGGTGTAAATGTAAAAGATCTTAACCCAGTTTTGCATGCTTGTTCGCAGAAATTAAACTGAAAGTTTTGCTCATTTATTAATTTGTTCAAACTCTCTGGCCAAAGCTAATGACCCAGCAGCGAATTTAACTCTTAAGCACTTTTTTCCCTTTTTTCCCTACATCTAATCACTTGGGTCAACTCCAGCTGTCTGTTGTTTATGATTTGACAGAAAATTACAAAAGTACAAAGGTTTATGAATCATTATGTCATTAAAAACATTTCATGCTGTTTATTATGCTGAACAATGTGAAACAATATGCAACATTAAAAATGTGCTAAATATTTCAAACAGATTCAATTAAAATTTGCTAATTTATGAAAAGGTTTGACCTTCACCGATGTTCAGACAGGGTTTCTGTTACAGTTTTTCACAGTTCAGACTTTTCAGTTCAGATCATTTGATTTACCCGTGTTTTGTTTCTTCAGCTCTGCCACCATGTTCCGCAGCTCTCTCAGCTCGGTCCACACATCGGGATGGACGCTGGTTTGGTCTGGCTCTGAACTTTCCACATGACTCTTGTTCAGAAGCTGCACGTCCCCCACTACGAGCTGGTCATCACCTCTCTGGAGCTGAACACAACAGAAGAAGAACAAAAGCAGAACCACACTGACCCTCATCCTGAGATATCCGCAGTATACAGACTGGAAAGGTTCAGCTGAAAGTGGGGTGTTTGTAACAGGCGATCAACATCTGGTTCTTATATAGTGGGACATGCACAGACATGCCAAACACACACACACACACACACACACACACACACACACACACACACACACACACAGTTCAAGAATAGAAGTAGTTTGCACAAGCTCAACTCTGATTTCATAGCAGGGACAGAGTTTAGGCATGACTCACTTTATGCATGATACACTTATGTTCACTCTCAATTTGAGCTCAGCAACTGCCCTTCATATTGTCTAAATATGTGATGACAAATGGACCAGGAATGTTCCAAAATTGCATTAAAATCTCTTTACATTATGTTTCATTTAAAAATTCAGAACATTTTTGACCTCTACTGTAAAGTTCCTACCTTGCAGCCACTTGTCTGTCTTTGGACAGTAACAATATATTTATGCTTGCGCAGGTCTCAAGCATGCACTCATATAAAGATCAGAGAAATGATTTAACTTACTGAGTTGTTGATGCATGAATTCAACCAACTGATGAATTAAACCAATAATAATGCATGTAAAGAGCACAACTTGTGAATAACAAAGTACTGGAAAGCTAAGTAGTGCTAGATCTGACACGACAATGAATTAGATGAAGACCTGGAACAAAAAAAAAAAAAAAAACTGGAATCAAAAGTGAAAGTGTTTGTTGAAAGGGGTGATACGGCATGCTACACTTTAGCTAACGTTTCCACATATTTATGTATGTTGTACAGATTGACTTGTTAGTAGAAAATGTTATGATTTTTCTTGACGCATCTCTACAGATCATTGCATAAACGTATTTAACACTTGTGTGGTGTTCAGGTCTGTGGGACCCATTTTCAGTCTTTACCAAAAGAAAAATGATGTGATTAATTATTATTTGAACCTCAGATTCTTGGTCTTTGCTGATTTTCTGTGAAGAGCATATAAAATAACCCATTTTCAGTGTCTTCACTCTGTTCACCCCCCACACATTTATATTACACATGTGGTGTTGGGCTGAACCCGTGGGGAGTAAAAGTGTGGAGGTGCTGTGTCCTTCACTCTGTTCCCCTCCTACATGGCCTGCTGTTAGTGTGTGTGTGTGTCTGTGTGTGCATGTGTTTGTGTATATGTGTGTGTGTGTGTGTGAGGGTGGTCAACACGGACAGGCTGCTGACTGGCTACAGCTGCTAAAGGAGAACCCTACGCTGGCCACTTCTGGTATTTTAACATCTGGTATTTTTATATAAATTGTTATGGCTGTATTGATTTAAAGCCCGATAATGTGATGGGTCCTCCAGACCACTGAGTAACAAACACATCAACACTACACACGGGCTAAGAAGTGAACATTCCAATAAAATAGGCACTGGCCTCTTGGACGCTATACCACAGCTACGGAGGCTCCTGACTGGCCACTCGAGTGGAGTGATACTACACTGCAGCTACAAGGCTGCCTGGGCCGGCCATCTGAGCAACTCTACACCTCAGTAACAAGGCTGTATGAAGCAAGTGTTTGATTGATGCTACACTGCAGTTATGAGGCCTCCCGAGCTGACCACTTGAGCGACTCTACACCACAGCTAGGAGGCTCCTGGGACCAGTCGCTTGAGAGACGGTGCACCACAGCTACAAGGCTTCTGGTTCTGAGAGGACTCTTCCCTCTTGGTTAAGGTGGTCTTTTACCACACACCAGCTATGGAGCTGTATGTGTATTTTAGAATGTTTCCTTTATTGTTGATTAGGTATTTTGTGATGGCTGTAGTTTATGATTATAATGACAAACCCAACATTGAACGTCTTCTGTGATTTATCTGTTTCTCCATGTCGAAAAGAGTTATTGTTGTTGTTAGCATGGCTGTTAGCTGTCCACTGACACCTTGGGTTGAGTCTGTTGACCAGTCAGAGGCTGCGCTCCTGACTGTCGACCAATCGGAGGCTGTGTTCTTGACTTGCTGATGGAACAATGCTACCCTCCCAGGCAAAATGAAAGTAAGTCTCTAGAATGCAGTGCTCCATAAATATTTTTTCTTTCATCTATGACGTCCTTTGATGTCACATACAACATCATCCACCTGAGAGGGTTGAGGTTCATTGTGATTCCACATTTGTTTGCTTGTGAGCACATTAAACCAAAGGTAATGCTTGTATTTGTTATTATTATTTTACATGTTTACCACAGCCTAATGGGGCTGAAATTAAATTCTGTTATGTTAAAGTATTATGTAAAGACTTACATCATTACAATTAAAAATGTGATGGGGCAAATTTAAAAAGGTCCTTATTAAAAAAGTATTTGGAATTCAGTTTCAAAATTTTGCATGGTTGCCCAATTTTTTGTTTCTTTATGAAAATCCATGATGCAGCCCACCAGGTGTAGACTGAACAGAATATCACTGCTGTCCCAAAAAGTTTTGTTTTTTACTTTTTACATTTTTTGAACTCGTCAGCTGACCTTTACGTGAAAATTTCATGTTAAATGATCCAAATTTGGAATATTGAAAATTATGAATACATCTCTTTAAATAAAATTTCTTTGAATAAAACCTAATTACCTAAAAATAATAAAATAAATTACCTCATATTAAAAGTAAAGAACATTTTCACCCTTTCCTGTCAAGTTACAATTTTGAATTTTACCTGAAATTTAACTTTAGCTTCAGATCCTCAACTTGACTCTCGCTGGCCAGCAGTCTGTTGTCAATGGCTTAAACACAATAATGTTAAACAGCGTTAAAGAGGAGATCTTAAATTATCTGAATATATACATGAATATCATGAATCACTGTGTTAGAATATAGAGATGTAAAATTGCAGCTCAATTCAGTGAATAGTTGATCTGAATATTTAAGATGTAATTTAATAATAATAAAAAACTGCAATGGTACATTCAATAAAAGTGTTTATTTGAATTTTTTCATGGAAATCAGTTACCATGGAATGACCCAGCTGGACACAGAATGCAGTTTGACCTTTTTTATTTATTTCTTTACCTGAATTTTCTTTTTTCAGTTCCTCCACTTGGTTCTCACTTGCCAGCAGTCTGTTGTTTATGGCTTAAATACAATAACATTAAAGATAATACAATATTAAAATGGAAAAACCTTAAACAACACTAATATGTGGGAATCATAATGAAAAGGTAAACAAAAATGGGACAATGTAAAATAACATGAAGCACTGATTTTTCTTTAAAAATTACATTGACATTTTTTATTTAAGTAAATAGGTAATTAAACAATTTTAAGAGTGGGTTATATTTGTTTACGTTCACTCTGTCCACTCTTGTAGGGTAAAAGTAGAACTGTGTAGGGGCTACTGTGGACACGCTGACCTCGTTCACACACAGACAGGCAGTCAGACACACACGGAGTTCTGGCCCTTTAAGAGGCTACTGAACAAGGCTTTCCTTGCACTTGCACTGGTGAGTTGTTATGTTTTCTGCTTCTTGTTCAGCACAATTAGAGAATAAAGTTTCCTTCCTCTGCATTTTTGTGATAAAGCCTTATTTCTACATTCCCTCAAAGCACCTTCAACAGTGCTAACAGTCTTAAACCCAGCAATATTTATAGGTTAGACGTTAAGCATTTCAGTTTTCAGTGAAATAAGTCTCAGTTTTTGAGAACAAAAAGATGTTTAGGGAAAAAGTGACTTCACTTGATTTACCTGTGTTCTCTTTCTTCAGCTCCACAATCTGGCTTTGACTGAACTGCAGCTGCACCCTCTGCTCCACCACCATGTCCCTCAGCTCCCTCAGCTCAGTCCACACATCGGGCTGGTTTGGATTCAGCTCTGATCTCTCCACACGACTCTGGTTCTGAATTCTATTCAGTCCAGACCGCACGTTGTCCACTGTGAGCTGGTCATCACCTCTCTGGAGCTGAATACAAGACAAGCAGACCCAAAGCAGAACCACACTGACCCTCATCCTGAGATATTTACAGTGTATAGAGTCTCTCATTGGACTCCTTTTATACGGTCACTTCAGACTTAGCGTTACTGAGGGATTTCACAACAGGTGCCAATGCTTTGGCCTTGATCTTGAGATAAATATAAAAAAAGGATGGGAATCTATCATCTGCTACACATTTGAAATTTGGGTCATCCAAGCTTCATCTAATTTATGTCCAGTAGTGCATTTGATACCCTGTGCAAGATTGTAATTTCCAGCGTTATAACAGTTTGATGATTTTATGTGTGAACAGCTGTTCAATGCTGAGTTTCTCTAATCACTCATCATTTAATGCAAGAATGGTACTAAAATACACACACACACACACACACACACACACACACACATTTTCTAAGCTGCTTATCCTTCTGGGCCGTGGGGGGAGCTGGAGCCTGTCACAGCAGTCCTGAGATGGACTGGCGACCTGTCCAGTGACCGCTGGGTGCTAAAATATCATCCAAATCTTTACAAATATATCATTATTGATTCCTGCTTGTTTAACTGCCCCTTTCTTTGACAGACCACTCCCAGTCCCCATCTTATTCTGTTGGTCCTCCAATCACTGTTTAGCAACCATGTCTTTTTGCCATTACCCTGGTCAAGTCTTCAGTTCAGCCAGTGTATCAGATCTGAACATGAAACTCCAGATATGGTGGTAAGATGTGTGGGATTTTGAAGGTAGTTGTTTTCCACTCAGTTCCAAAGACAGAACAGACATTAAAACATCTTTGGATCAATCTGTGTGGTTAACCTCACCATCAGCTGAACATGCAGACCCACAACACTGTCTGCTCTAAGGTGAGGCGTTTCATTTGCTGGTTAGTTTACAATATGAACTAATTTACCATATTACCATATATATTGTATACAGTGAGTACAAAAAGGAATTCTACTGCAGATTTGGAACCTACAGTGTTTTAAGTCTACACTCTTAAACATGATAGTTCTTCAGTTTTTTAGTAAAGAAAATGCTTCTATATAGAATAATGAAAAATTCAAGTTTGCATAATTAAAAGTTATTTGCATATTTAAATAGTTCTTCTTCGGATTGATGGAGAATGTGCTGTAGATTGTTCTATATAGCACCAAAAATGGTTCTTCTATTGGTACGATGTCAATCTTGTAACAATAGAAGAACCCTTTTTGGTGCTATATAGAAGCCCTTTCAAAAAGGTTCTATATAGAACCATCTACAGCACATTCTCCATTTTCAGCTTCTTAGCTATTTTCTTGTAGTCATTTCCTGATACGTGCAGCTGAACAACCTTTACTCACACATAATTGCTGTTTTTTTCTGACCTTTCTCATAGTGATGGATGACTGAGGGAATTTGACCTGTGTTTCGTCTCATATTTATTCCCCAGTGAAATTTTTTTTTCACGATAAGATTTAGTTTTTTTTCTTTCATTCATTATATTTTAAGTAAGGTTTAGATTTTTGGGGGCAGCACGGTGGCGCAGTGGGTAGCGCTGTCGCCTCACAGCAAGAACGGGCGGCCAGGGTCATTTCTGTGTGGAGTTTGCCTGTTCTCCCCGTGTCTGCGTGGGTTTCCTCCGGGTACTCCGGTTTCCTCCCACAGTCCAAAGACATGCAGTCAGGCTGATTGGACATGCTAAAATGCCCCTAGGTGTGAGTGACTGTGTGACTGTGTATGTCTGTCTGTCTGCCCTGCGATGGACTGGCGACCTGTCCGGGGTGTATCCTGCCTTCCGCCCAATGACGGCTGGGATGGGCTCCGGCACCCCACCGCGACCCAGAAGGATAGGTGGTTTAGATGATGTATGTTAGATTTTTGCTAATATTTTGAACAAAAGATAAAAAAAAAAAAGTAATTAAGAATAATTTACACATGGTAAGTCTGTATCTTAGGGGCTTAACCTCGCTATGAGAACTGTTTACACATGATATCCCGATCTGTGATCACTGGGGTCCAAGCACAAATGCCTTATGAACCATTATAAACCCCTGAACTTGTCACCTTTTTTGCTGCTTGTGAGTTTGCCTTTCCATGATCAAAACTAAGAAGCCGGTTAAAAAGCTGAATTTTGTTGCTTGTTGTAAAGTGCTTTGATAACTGAGATTTTTTATCTATACTAAAATTTCAGTAGCAATTGTTATCAATAAGGTGGCCAGAGCAACTTTCCATAAATGCAAAAATATGCATAATTAACAAAAATGACCCACAAGATGAAGCTTAATTGCCTTTCTTCTTATTTTTTTTTAGTGAACCAAAATAATAAGATTTACCTGCCTGCCTGGTGTTTGACCCCAGCATGTGATGACTAAGTATTAGATTTGCCCTAATAAATATACTCTGCGCATTCAACCTGTCTACAAATCCAATATTTTACACGCTGCAATGTCTTCTTTTCTTTACATTTCCCAAACTGACTTTGTTAAAGGAAAGAATGAGTGTGCATATGCAACTTTGTGTAAATACTCAACAGTTTAAATTCCATTTAAAGAAAACTCTACATTATTATATTATTATTGCTATATCTCGTCAATTCAGATTAACTGACATAACTAGCAATGACCTCTATCAGTCAGGCAACAGTAAATTAGAGATACGAGTAAATTCTCCCTTTGGTTTGCTCACATTCAGCTGCTACGTTTCAAGCTAAATGCTGCTATATTTTGAAAAAAAATAACAAAGATTTTTAAAACAATGGTCTGTAATAGCAAGAGAAATCACCAGTATGAGTTTATTTAGCTCTTTATTGGCAGAGATGCTGTTAGGATTTTGGAGATAAATATCCTCCACACCAAGCTTATCAAATCATCTTCATGGAGCTTGCTTTGTGCACAGTGGAAGTCCTTCCCCAAACTGTTGCCATAAAGTTGGAAGCATACCATTGTCCAAAATGTCTTTGTGTGCTGTAGCATTAACATCACCCTCCACTGGAAATAACCGGCCCAAACCCTGAAAAACAGCCCCAGCTCATTATTCCTCCTCCACCAAACTTTACTGTTGACACTATGCATTCCAGTAGGTAAAGTTCTCCTGGCATCCGCCAAACCCAGATTTATCATCAGACTGTCAGATAGTGAAGCGTGATTCATCAGTCCAGAGAACGTTTCCACTGCTCCAGAGTCGGCGAGGGGCAGTGCTTTACACCACTCCAGCTGATGTTTAGCACTGTGCCTAGCGATCCTAAATCCTGGTGAAGGTGGCATCCTATAACAGTGGCACATTTAAAGCCATGAGTTCTTTGTCTAAAGAGATTGCATGGCCATCTGCTTGATTTATACACCTGTTTGCAGTGGGTTTGTCTGAAACCAGCAGTGATATCATCAATAAACACCAGTGACCCGGGCCCACAGACATACACGCCCGTGCCACAATACTACCTCCGCCATGTTCAACAGATGGTGTGGAATGCTTCAGATCATGAACTCTTCCTTTCCTTCTCCATACTCTTCTCTTCCCATCATTCTGGTACAAGTTAGTCTTGGTTCCATCTGTCCAAAGAATCTTGTTCTAGAACTAAGCAGGCTCCCTTTTTAGGTTTTCTAGAAAAGTGTAATCAGGCCTTTCTGTTTTTGAGTGATGCCAGTGGTTGCATCTTGAGATCTTAAATTTGATTGGATGTTGTGAATGTTTTTCTTCACTACTGAAAGAATTCTGCAATCGTCCACTTTAATAGTTTTTCCAGGCCTTTTCGTGTTGCAGAGCTCACAGTTGCATTCCGTATTTTAACAATGTACCAAATTGTTGATCTGGCCACTCCTAAAGTTTCTGTTATCTCTGATAGGATTGTTTTGTTTTTTCAGCCTAATGATGACCCCCTTCACTTGCATCAACATCTCTTTGGACTGTACATTGAGAGTTTCCATGAACAGCTACCAAATGCATATTTAACACTTAGAAACAACTCCAGACATTTTATCTCTTTAATCTGTTGTGGAAATGACAAGGGAACAGGTCACACTTGGCCATGAAACTGCTTATCAGCCAACTGTCTGATTACCCTCCTGTGAAAACGGAGGGTTTATGTAAAAAAGTGGCTGTAATTCCCAAACAATTAATGCAATTTTTAATTAAATCCCTTAAATTAAAGCTGAAAGTCTGCACTTCAATCACATATTGACTGCTTCAATTCAAATCCACTGTGGTGGTGTACAAGGGCAAAATTACAAAGATGTGCCACTGTCCAAATACTTATGGACCTGATTTCACTAATTATGTTTATATGGATGAATATAGTTTCTCTCACTTATTTTGTATTCAAATTGAAAAATACTTCTGGTTCAAATTAAATGAATTAAACGTATTAAATGTAGTTGCATGAATTTACCAGGCTGTTCAGCAAAAACTAAAATAAAATAAAATAAAAAAACATTTTCTGGCATATTTAAGACTTCATATTTTATCCCCCTGCCCATATGTATAGTAAAACATTGATTCTAGATCATATATCCTAAAAGAAATAAAGTGTAGTTCTTTTGAATACATTTCAGAATCAAGCACAGTGTACTTGCAGCATGATATATTTTTATTTCTTGTTTTTTTTTGCATGGGAAGTTTTACACAAATGCAGCAAACTGATTGCTTTTTTCCAGTGATTAAAGCACTTCACATGGGAAACAGCAGAAAGCCGGTGAAAGTGGAATGGTTGTCAGCACTGTCATAAATTTGACAGGTAGCGCGGAGCTTAAGATACACAAGATCTCCTTTCTGCAGCAGCAGAGTGGCACCACCAACAGAGTATTCATGCTGCCCCCCTGGATATTCAGCTGCAGTTATGATTCGCTCTTGATTTTTATACAAGTCTATAGTCATCCAGTATGAGTTGCTACCAAATACATTAAACCTGAAGTAATAGACTCCTCTGAGTGGAGCAGTGAAAACACCTGCAGAAGGAGAAACAGATGGATCAGTACAGAGTCTCTACACCACCAGAGAGAAGAACCAAACCAGACATCAGACACTGTCTCTGTACTGACTGTTCATTTACCTGTGATTGGACTGTAGGCGTTCCCAACATTTGTGATTTGTTTTCTGAAAATCAGTGTGGTTTCAACATTGAAAGGCCCAAAGACACCATTTAAGCCTGAACCAAATAAGAACGCCACCTTCCGAACGTCTGTAAACATAAACATGCCATCTTTTTCTGTATTTAAAGCAAGTTTTGGTGATTTGGAGATCTCTCTTGTGGAAACATAATTGCATGCAATGTGCGGAAGAACATTCTGTAACATGGGTTTCGCCTTGAAACCCATGTTATGAAAGAGAATTCAAAGAGGCCTCTAAATTTGGTGAAGGTTGCATCGTGTGAGGATGTGAGTAAATTATCTTCATTAGTATAACGTCAATTCAGCATTTGAGGCCTAAACATCGAGCCGGACCTTCTTTTTGAGTGTGACGTTAACATGTAAAGACGTATGATGTGATCCGATAAACTCCCAACCCGACACCAGTTTTAAATGATTATTTGAGGCTTTACAGGGAGACTCGCAGCAGCGCACTCTCACCATATTTTAGCCCGTTTTCAGTTTTCTGACTCAGTTATTGTACTTCTTTTAATTTCAACATAAAGAAAATCTCACATTGCAGCTGTTTTGGTGTGTTGAATTGTTGGCTATCACAGAATCTCCCCCATTTGGACCTGCCCAGTCTGAAATAACTTTTTCCAGCTCCCTGAATCAACCTCTCCATCATTACACACACCTGCAAATAGTTTATGGACATATATACCTCTTTGTTTGGCCTTAGGCTTTGTGAGGTCTCTTCATTTTATGGTTTAAGGTGGAACAGGGAATTTAGCTAGCTAGCTACTGAGACATCAGCATAGTACTAGCAATGTTTTATACTTGCTATGAAGAAACGGGCCATAATAATGCAATGATTATTGTAATTTTCTAACAGAAAACACATTTGTGGGTTTCTTTGGTTGCTTGTGCTCCATCTCGCTAGTTCACTCTGTTTGGAGAGTGACTCTGGAAAACTTCAGTTTTAACACTTACCTACCCCTCTATCTCAACAAAAATCAGGACACCCTACCCCTAGAAGTGAACACGTAAAATGGAGGGGTAGGGCTAAGTGGTAACGGTGAGGGGTGAAATGGGATTGGGCCTAAGACTCCCATATATGTACAGGTTACCTGTATGTTTGTGAAGTGCCCGTTTCTCTACTGAGCTCCAGGCCGTGTTACTTTGTGTTGGTATTTCCACTGTTTTGACCTTTGCCTTGTCTTTCTGGTTTTCCAATATAGATCTGCCTCTTATGGATCTGCCTCTTTTTCTTATTGTGAGTGTTGGACTGCCCCAAATGAAACCAGTTCACTCCTGCAAACAACCTACATGATCCTCATGTTACACCTGGCCACAAACCCATTTTGTTAGATTGGCATATGTGTATTTTTGAGGTTTATGCAGAAATATCTCATAAAGCTTTCTAATAAAGGATTTGAAAAATGAATTTTCTTTTCAACATGTAAGTCTTACTTGCATTCCCCTCTCTCAGTGCTTCCAGGCTCCACTTCAAAGCTGTGAAACACACACAACAAATAAACAAGTAAAAAAAGTATGAGCAAACCTCAAATGTCAAATGTTCATGTTTTATTTATTTTTTTTATTTTTTTTTACTTTAACATATTGGGAAACATACATAAAGGTATTAAATGAGCCAATGTATTTGTCTTCTTCTTCTTCTTCTTATTATTATTATTATTATAGTTCTTATTAACTATCTATTCATTAAAGTGTGTTCTCTTTGAAGATTTTGTTCACAAATTATATATATGGAATTGATGAATATGCATTAAAAATATTTTCTTTAAAAAAAGTATTTTTACGCTGTACTTGTATCAAATTAAAATCTATTCTGGGTTTAATCATTCTTTATTTATTAGTATTTTTCGTAACATTTTCTATGAATGTCATCTTTGTAAGCACCTATAAACACATTCATAACATGTTATAATGCATTCATAAGACATTATAAACATAGCTATAAATATTTATAAAAATGTATTATACGTTATAGCCATGTTTATTATGCATTATGAATTGTTAACATAATACATTATAAGTACTGATCATAACAAATGATAAGAGCTCATAAGTGGTATTTGTCCACTCTAAGTAAAGTGAAGCGTACTGTACTAAAGCCTCCTCCAGTGTTCAGAGTGAGGCTTCAAGTTGAAGTATTTACTGAAGGATTTACTGAAACACTAAAACATTCACAGTAAAGCACATTACAGGCTTCAAATGTCAGAGTTTAAACTAGAGCTGCCATCAGTGTTTTACCCAATGTGGGAAAGGTAATGTTCACCACCGTTAGCTTGGTATTTGTTTTTACCTTATGATAACTATGACTCTCTTAAGGTAGCCAAATGCCTCGTCATCTAATTAGTGACGCGCATGAATGGATGAACGAGATTCCCACTGTCCCTACCTACTATCTAGCGAAACCACAGCCAAGGGAACGGGCTTGGCAGAATCAGCGGGGAAAGAAGACCCTGTTGAGCTTGACTCTAGTCGGTCATTGTGAAGAGACATGAGAGGTGTAGAATAAGTGGGAGGCCCCGCTCCGTCGGGTGCCGCCAGTGAAATACCACTACTCTTATCGTTTCCTCACTCACCCGGTGAGGCGGGGAGGTGAGCCCTCCTGGGGCTTTCTCTTCTGGCATTAAGCGCGCCGCTAATGGACCATGTTGGGCTAATGATATTATTTGAATACAGAGTCTCTACAC
>NW_023495475.1:0-49373 GCF_904425465.1 Colossoma macropomum
ATCAGCCCCTGGATTTTGAGCATCAGGTTCAAAGATATGACCTAAATGTAAAAAAGGAAGGAAAAATAAACTCTGTGTGATTTAATACGTTCACAAAGCTGAAAGATATTTACACTAATCTCACACCTAATAGCTGAGTAAGCGTCAGTGATAAAAGCTTGACTTGTGTTCTTTTTATGGACAGATCACTTTTTAACACCTTCATAACAAACAGTTCACCACCAGTTAGTGTTTTCAGCGTGATTTCACAGCTGGGGCTTTTCCGGGATTATTTGTGCTGAGTCACGCGGATCAAGGCAGTGAATCAAAACAACACAGTTTATGTAATCTGATCTAGTCTAATCTAAGTTAATAAATACAAGGTTAAAGTTATTCCACAAGAGCAGTCAGACAGTCAGAGATGAGCCTTTTATCTGCTCTGTGATATCGGCAGGGTTTCCACAGCAGCTTTACTGTCTGATTACAGAAATATCCTACTTGCTTCTGGTAGGATAACTATTTATTTCTATTTTTTTTTTTTTATTTCTATAAAGCATTTACATGTCTATTATCAAATTATGGTAATCATACAAACAGTAAACTAACTTTCACCCTCAGAAAGTTAATGTATTTAGCCTGTAATTACAGTGTGAATATTTCTTGTATACTCACGGTTTGTTGTGCTGGAGCTGGAGATAATAAAAGATAAGAGGGGATAATGAGATGATGAGAGGTAACAAGATCCACAGAGGTGCTGAGTTAGTGTCGCTGCTTTAGGACGAGCTGCGATCTCTGGGACCCAGATTATATAGAGTAGCTCCGCCTGCGTCACAAAATGCACGAGAGAAGGGCGGTCAGAGAATCTTAGAAATCTGTAGGGCTCCTGTTTCATGCTCCACTATTTCACTACACTCACTACTGTTCAAGTCAGGCCTTGTCTTTCATGTTGCACAATACCGCTCACTCTCTCTCTCTCTCTCTATCACACACACAGATGCTGCCAGGAGAAACTTTTTTATAAATATCTGCTCATTCCAAATCTGTCGTTCCAAAAATGTTGGGACAGCAGCCTGTTCACCTCTGTGTTATGTCACCTTTCCATTAAACAGCACTTAATAACCATCTGGGGACTGAAGACACTGATCCAGTTTTGAGAGATGAATTTTCAGCCGTTCTCCAGTTTTACTGTTCCTCAGCTGTGCAACCGTACGAGGCCTTCACTGGCATATTTTGCACTTCATAATGCATCTTGTTTTCAATGAGAGACTGACTGGCCTGCAGACTGGTCAGTCTAGCACCTGCACTCTGACCACGCAGCCATGCTGTTGTAAAATAGTACAGTCTTAATCTGCATCTCTAGATGCTGAGATGGACGGGCTTTAATGCAGTGCCGTCTGAGGCTCTGAAGGTCAGTTGTGGTTTTCGGCCTTTTCCTTCAGGCACAGATTTCTCTGGATTCCCTGAATCTTTTGATAATTTTATGCACCGTAGAGAGTGAAACCCCTAAAATCCTCACAATCCCTCTCTGAGGAACTCTATTTTTAAACTAGTGGATTTTTTCACTCATGTATTTGGTAAGTTGTGACCCATCCTCACTCTGGACTACAGCGTATGTTTGCAAAAACATATCCGACCCATTTGATAAGTTGATAGGATAAAACATTGAGTATCTTGTCTTTGTACTGTTTGCATTTAAACACAGATCAAAGTAAGTTCATAAACCAGTCTTTTCTGATATATATTACATTTCATTCTGCCCCAACTCTTCTGGAACTGGGTTTGTGTTTTCAGCAAAAGTCTAAACACTGCTAAGTGATATGAGGTTTATCTCCACCTGGTAAAGGGAAAGCACTGTGAAGTGGAGGGTGTGGTGGTTGTAGTCCAGGTGCTATTATTATCTCCACTACAGTGGAGTTGAGCCTCTGACTCAGACACAGTTAAACACCTGTAAACAGTGAATGCAGGTGTCTGACCTTCTGCCCCAAAGGCAGCAGTGTTTGTAGAGATTATCCAAAGAGGGAATCTGTAGTTCAGTGAGTGGAATGTAGGTCTCTCACTGTGTTAGGTCTGTAGCTGTACTCATTAACGTACTACAGGTATGTGTGTTAGATTTTGATTATTAATATGGCCTAAATAAAGGAAGGTTTCGTCCCCATGTTATACATAGCAATAAATAAATAAATAAATAAATAATTTTCTTGCAATCTAAGAACAATTGATTTCTCTACTGGTAGATTCGGCTGCATCTAGTGGTCACATCTAATTTAATGTATTTTATTTCCATTTTTATACTGTTTTTATTTTGCTTTTATTTCTTTAAGTAATTGTACTTCTTAGCACTCCATTATTCTTTCTCCATTATTTTACTCTCTTCTTTCAAATTTTATTGTCTGTTATTTAGGTAAACATTGTTTATCCCAGGTTAAACCGACTCTTTCAGATTATGTTTTATAAACAATGAACCTATCAAAGCAGCATAGAGTTAAACAGCCTTTACAGCCTTTAGGAGACACAGGATTTTACTCCAACAAAGTGAAAATGCTCATATTTTGAATTCCTCTTTTATTATAAATTACAGTATCACAACAATTTGAGTGAAAAGTTGAATAGTTTAAATATTTGCATAAATTTTAACATTTCTTAGTATTGGGTGATGCGTCCATCTTTTGCTTTAACGGCAGCGCTCGATGAGCTGAGATGGACTCCACAAGGTTGTGCAAGTCTCTGATCAGTAAATCAAATCCATCTGAGATTCTTTTCTGAAGCACACAAAACAAACACACAAACAAATAAACAAACACAGAATGTACAGGATGGTGATGTGCATTTTCACTTTGTTCAAAACATTATATCTTTATGCAAATTCCAGCATTTCTTACAGTGTCCACTTCATATTACAGTGTAAACCTAAGATGACTTTACAACTCGTAATAACATCAGTCAACAAAGATGAGTCTCACAATGAGCCTCTGATCCAATACGGCCTTCATTAACCTCCTTATAAACAAACAGGCAGAATGGAATCACTGTGCACTGTAACAATGTGTGATACGGCAACAAACACCTGAATTAGGATGTACTTGAAGACACAGTGGGGTTTCCCGAATAGACGGAAGACAGCAGCTGTAGCACCCACCTTTTAGTCGGCTGATCCTCAGGATATTAATAACTACAGGTCCATTTGTGATCCGCCTGTAGTGCCTAAGATAGCTGAGCATTTTTTATCTGAATAATAGCCTCTATTCTCTGCATCCCATGCAATCTGGCTTTTCTAGACAACATAATTGATAGCATGACGGTGTGTATGTGTTTCTTGATCTTACAAAGTCATTGGATGGTGTACATGTTTGAGTTTTTATTACAAAGCAAACTAACTTTTCTCTCAAAACAATAGAGTCATGTTCAAAGGGGAGAACTTGATGTTTAAAGGTCTTTAACCATCAATCAGTTGCTTTTAAGACATACACTGGTGTCCCACAAGGTTCTGTGCTTGGAACACTTTTGTTTTGCATTTACATTGTGTAAACCAATGTAAAATTTGTTAAGTACATGTGATCAGATTTGTGTCTTGACCGTTAATTTTTGCATAACACTGCTCCTTCTGTAATTCGTGTTTATTAAACATAGGACAAATACTTCTCTACCGCAGACACAGTGTGACTGTGTTCCATTCAGAAGATTTTAGCTTTTAGCCCTTGAACGCTTTCTATTAAAACATAATAAGAACATAACTCAGTACTGCTATGTATGAGTGTAATATGTAGTTTTTACAGGTCAGCTGGAATTATGGCTTATTGACCATCAGATTTGTGTGCATTAAAATCTCTGTTGTGTCATATCGTCATATTGCTGTATGGTTAATTATCTTTCCATGTTTTGTCCCTTTGCTAGAACTGCTTGCCTG
Source organism: Colossoma macropomum (assembly GCF_904425465.1). NCBI lineage: Eukaryota > Metazoa > Chordata > Actinopteri > Characiformes > Serrasalmidae > Colossoma > Colossoma macropomum. The sequence goes on from NW_023495475.1 coordinate 3,884, forward strand.
CAGTTTAATGGTTATAAGTGCTGAGTTGCTTCATGGACGTTTTTTTATACCTCGTTATGCATCTTTACTAACTTTGGCTGCAACAGCTATGTGCTGTATTATTGTCCATATGTCTGTCTGTGAACTCTGCTAGTAGTGTATTCTTGCTATGCTTATAGGTTTGTGTGTTCGTATCTTATGATAGTATTATTTGATACTTTTAGTGGTACCGTATAATAGTCAAGATGAAAATTGTATATTAGCCTTTTGGGCTAACCGTGGCTCATTTACTGTTCTATTGAAGCTGTTTATTAAAGGTCAATGTCGCTAAAGATTCATTAGTAAATAAAGTGAAATAAAGTAGTTTCTAATTTCAGTCCTTGGGGCCACGTCTTCTGCACATTTATGTGTTTTTCCTCGTCCAACAGGTTCAGATGTGTTAGAGTAGGAAAACACAACATACAGAGGCTGGGGTCACTTTGAGATCGTCGGCAGTAGATCTCAGGTGTTGGACCCCCTCCTGATGGGACACAGCTCAGTAGAGATTAGTGCTTTCCCTCTTCTAACACTCTGAATTTAACTCCTGAAAGTCTAGCTAATTAGCAGAATTGTGATAAATGAGAAAGCTAAACTCTGCAGTGCTGTGTCCCTCCAGGAACAGAGTTGGACACCTGTGACTTTAGACGCTGAAGAACATCTGATTTCATGCTGCATTTATATGTTGCCAGTAGACCGCAATGTGTATATTAAAAAAAAAAAAGAAACAAAAAAAAACTTTTTTTGGTGGAGGTGTGGATGTCAAATATGTTGTTGAAGATTAAGTGACCCTTATTAGTCCCACAATGGGGAAATTTCACCCATCCATGCAGTGAAACACCACATACACACTAGTGAACACACACAAACACTAGGGGGCAGTGAGCAGGGCTGGTTCCCTAACGTCTAGCCCACAACTGCCCAACTGAAGAGCAGGTGAACTTAGTATTATACAACAAAAAAAGAAAAGACTACAGAATGTCCTCCAGATTTTCTCCAGGTTAAATAAATAAGAGATTCTGCTACAATATTGCTGCCCCTTCGGCAATGTTCCCACTTCTGCACCATGACGAGGCCAACATGTGAACATAGCATCAGTGTGAAATGTACTACAATAAGGACCAGCACACTTTACATTTAAAACATTACAAATCTTTATTTTACAAAGTCTTTATTTACAAAAATATACCAGCACACATTACTGTGATTTTTGTGTCTCATAAAACTCGTAATGGCAACATAATCTCAAGCTTGATACATATATACACTCTGAAATTCAGATTCAATAATTCCATTATTTACATTTACATTTTTACAACATTTGAACGACATTATTATTTTTAATACATTCAGCATACACATCTCTGCTACAAACAGACAAACTCAGTCAAAATACTGTAAATGTTACTCCTGACCCCACTACTACCCGACGAGTTGTAACAGTCACTATAATGTCGGATAAATGAATGAAAACAAACCATTTTAGTAGTTTTATGTTGTATAAACCAGACAAGCTTTAAAAATTAAATATGTACAACATGCACCAGTCGGTGCCCTGCTCGCCCTTACAAGACTGCACAGAAAAATACAAAAGAGTTCCTTTAATCTGACCAAGTTAATAAATCAGGAAGCATTTGGATTCCCAAGAATGTAATAATCAATAATCCTGAGTAGTTAATTACATTATACGGGGTTCTTCAGCTGTGCAACTGTACGAGGCCTTCATTGGCATACTTTGCACTGATTCACTCAAAAGAGGCCCTGAATATTCTGTAATAACTCTCTCTCAGGTGAAGTGATCTGAACCAAACAACATGCAATGTGTTCCTCAGTATATGGAGCTTTGTTCAACCCTGGGTGCCTCGGTCGGCGCCGGACAGCCATCACATTGTTTAACCTCCGCTCCGGTTTGGAACATGAACGGCAGGTTCCTACTGATGCAGACTCATGCAAACTGTGGCTTTTGGCAACAAACCACAAACTAGTAAGAGTGCCGGTCAGTCACCGTGCACCATCTATGCACAAGAGGTCTAAATCAACAGCAGTGCAAGGCACATTTTTATAGATAACACCTTAAGAAGTGAATCTGAGATAACCATTTATTTTTTCTGTCCTAGGTGTGCTCACTTATTATTACGCCATATGGAGCCAAAAGGACAAGAACATGTGGTCCTCAAATTTGGACTTTCTGCATACACTTACTTTCTCTGAACACAGTTTGTGTTGTGAAGCCCTGTTGGCCACCTTTGGCCATCTTGCACAGAACCAAACTGTGCAGGAAAGAAGTAAATCCAGTTGTCCTAAATAGCTGCCCCTTCTACTAGTTACTCCTTTTTTGTTTTCTTTTTTCTTTTTTTTTAAAGTTTTTTTTAGTTTTTACAGTTCATAGTTCAAGGTAAGTGGAAAATTGTGTAAATCAGATTTTTCACTTAACTATTCCTTCAAAAATATACTTGGAAAGTTCCAAATTTAATAATCGTTGCAACATAAAATAGATTTAAAAAACTAAGTTCATAAAATGTCTGAAAATGTATTAGTTTAAGACTTTTAACTTCTTAACCCTTTAATGTGCCCCAAGCAAATAAAAAAATACACTGAAAACCATTTACATTGCTTTTTTGTTAGTGAGGACATTAAAGGGTTAGGGATCTATGGAAATCTTGAGCTTCTTTCCCTGACTGACAACATAAAGAGGCCAAACCCAAGATTTTACTGATGTAGAAAGAAAAAAAAAAATGTACATATATATACAAAAACCCACAAAGCAACCAGGATAAAATGGGCTAGGCTATGACCCAATCCCATTTCACTTCTTGCCCCTACCCCTTAGGCCTTAGCATTCCATTTTGCGCGCTCACGTCTAGGAGTAGGGTGCTCTGATTCTTGTCACTGCAGACTAGCAGAGTCACCTACAGAGCAGCGCTAGTAGCTGTTAATGATGCAATGTTGTTTTTTTTTTTTTTTGAGGGTCTCATTTCATAGGGGAAGAGATCAACCACTACCCTTTACTGTAACTCAGTTCCACGGGTTTAGGGTGACACTAGAAAACAAGGGGTAGGGGTAAAGTTCTCAGTAAGCCGGTAGGTCAATCAGAATAAGAAGAAAGTAAAGTGAATGAACTCAGAACACAGCAAGGCACGACGAGTTAAAGCTGCTAGTCGTGCTGAGGTGGCTGCTTTTGCTAATTTTTCATAATGATGAAAAAATGAACTGTGGAGTGAAACAAACAGGTAAGGGCAGAAAACTTGAACTAACCTCTAGCAGCTCATAGTAATCCACAGAATTTCTGTTCTATGAAACAGCATCAGTTTCAGTAAAAGCGTTAATGTCCAATGAGGGAACACTGTCTCTCAGGGAACACTGAACTCTCCACAACGTTCCATCATCCACTCTCTCTTATATGCTCACACTCACATGAGTCTGAAGGGTAAAGTGCGAGAGAGAGGGAGAGAGAGAGCGCAAGAGAAAGAAAGAGAGGAAGACAGGGTGATCTCTCAGGGTTTCTGATCTTCTGAACTTTCACGTTCATTAATTTCAACTACTATATCTCACGGTTCCTTTCAGCTCCAGAATTTCTTTCCTTTGCCGCACAATTACTACTGCTGATACCGCACACACAGCCGCCATCAGCACCAGCACTGGATACATCCACACCGCTGCATGATCTCCGCACAGAAAGGGTTGGTCATCTGCAGAACAAAAGGCACAGAGAAAATGTAAATTAGTTTTACGCATACAGTCTGACTCTAAGAGGATCAGTTAAGATCACAAGATTGTAGACTCTACTGTAACCCCATCCCCTGAGTCACCATGTCCATATAGGCGAACTGGGCTGTGGCATTTGAGGAAGGGTGGCAAACTGTACCAAATCATGTCACCTATGAGTAACTGAACTAAAGAGTATCTCTTCTTTACCAAGCTTTTTGTGAGTGCATTCTGTAATCGCAATGACTGACGGAGGAATGTGGCAGCTGTTGATCAGGCCACCCTTAACCCTGCGCCTCCCTTCACTAAAATCCACCCCTCAACACAGATTGATTAACTGTAGCTTAGCAACTGTAACTAGGCACATACAGGCACTGCTGGTGAGCCCTCACGCCGCAGCTTTGCGTGTGAGGAACAGATATAATGGATACCCAATATCAGTTTGGAGACTGAGATAAAACAAAGACCCAGGAGAAGTGAGGATGTGGGTTAAACAGGGTGGAACACCACATTATCAAATAAACCTGTGACCAAAAGTCACATGGAACACGTCCGGTATGTGGCTAAGATAAATAAATTGTAGTCTTTCTGCGACTCACTGGATTTAGTGTGATGGACCCAAAATAAATAATGAAACGGACATGAAAGAAACCACAGGCTGAACCTCATTCTAAATAACACTGTTATTTTGTGAATGGGAGCTCCTGAATAAATCTAAAATAATAAAATCCTGTCTGTCCTCTGCACTCTGAATGTCCCTAAAATAATCTTAGTCATTTATTTACTTATCTGGGATTGTTTGACCGGAGGGGTTGACAAACAACCTAAATAACTCCTCCATTAATATCACAGGCTGTTCGACTGTAAAACTACAATATAAAAAGTAAAAATGTATGACAAACATCTCACTTGCTTCAAATGTGTGTTTTAGCTCTGGCTTAAATAGCATTAAACTCACGCTGAATCTCATACAGCTCCCTCCATCCTATATAGTGCTCTGTGTAAGTTAAGAAATTGTGGCTTCAACACCCAAACAGTGCACTATTAGACCAGTATGGAGTTGTATGCGTGTGGTGGAATCCCAAAGAGCTAACTGTGAGATACATCACTGTTGGGTGCAGGAGCCAGTATTTTAACTTGCCATTTGAGATTCAGGCCCGGTATGGGGAAGAGGGATGGGCAACACTGTTAGCTTGGTGGGAAATATAACTGGAAATTGCATAGAGGTTCTAATAGAAATTAACATGGTCGACATGATTTATAAAGCAACTTATAAAGCAAAGTTTTCTGAATTAAACAATGATATGTTAGATATCTATGTTAGATATGTTCACTAATGTATGATAGGTTTCTTGTCATCTGTAACAGTCTATGGTTGCTTGGCAACAATAATATACTTCAAAGAACTGCATTTCTTGGCTGTATAATTGTTCATCAATTATTATTAATAATAACATATTTGTCGAAAAAACTGTGTATTTTATCATAGTTTCTGTTGTCCACTCCTTCTCCAGTAAGAGAACTGAGGTCATGCATTATAGTGACTTTATCACTGGTTATAGGGTTTTACTTTGCTTTGTATTGTGCCTAATAACACCCTTTCCTGTTATAAAATCACTGTAACACACGGCCTCTTGTGGCTTATTGCTTCATTGTATCGCAGGTCTTTCAAGACTGTGCCTGTGGCCACTGTGTGTTGCTGAGGTACACATTAAACTAGCCAGTTCAGACGCTGAAGTGAAAACTAGACCACCCATATTTAATTTGTGTACACGGGAGGAACATTGGCTTTTGTGTGTTGGAGATTTTTGGTGCTGATATTGCAAATCAGCCTGTACATGCAATCAGCAAAATTGTGTACAGTGAAGTGTAATGCGTACCAGAAGGGGCGCTGCGACGGAACCGAGAGGGCTTATGGATCTGATCCAGAGCTTCAGAACCATCACCTGACAAAAACAACGCAACAACATCACCATGCAAGACCTCACACAGCAGGATCTGATTAATCATCCTCTGTACAGTTTAGCATCTCCTTTATGAAGTAACAATGAACAACATTGTAAATTATGCCAATTTTGAAACACTAATAATAATAATGATGGAGACTAATTAAAATTTTTAAGTCAACCAAATTATAGTTCACTGAAACAAAAACTGAGTCTTGCAGTGTGATGCTGTTGTAATGGCTGATCTCCTAACAGTGTAATGAATATGAAACACTGGAGAGGCTGAGCTACACAGAGGATCTAATAAAGATCTGGACATCATAAACACAATCATTCATTCACAACTTAACACTGTTAAAGCCCTCAGCAGCAGCTTCCCTGTGATTAAACTGTTCAGCCAAAGCTGAGATGATTTACACATATTAGAATGTAACTGACAGGCTTACATTTGCTTTCTGATGTTTAGTTTTTATGTGGTTTGAACAAAATAAAACAGAAAAGAAAATAAAAAGAAAAATCTCAGTCTGTTTTCAAATGTAACGATGCACTAAATTCAGATCCAAATCCAGCACAAATCTGATCATTGATCAATGTGTGTGCTACAGCCATGAGCTGCAGAGGGGAGCTGGTCTGTACCAGAGAAGTAGTATTCAGCTCTAGTCTTCTACCGTCTAGTCACAGTCAGCTTTAATCACAGGATTTCTTGGTTCGTAACGAAACAAAAACTATGGTTATCCAACAGCAGATTCTTCTTCTGATTTTTTTGTCCCGCCAGATTTTCTTTCCTCTAACTTGTCCCCCAGTTTCAAGATATCAACACTAAACCAACTCCAGAATGTTTGGTCTGATCGGGAATGGTGTGCTTATCTTTACAGACTATTTTTTCCTTATCTGAATGAATAGCGGAGCTATTGTTTGTGTGTTTGTTTGTGTTTGTGTGCAAACACAATTTTCCTGAATGGCAGTTTCTGATTGCAAATGTAAAGTACTGACAAAAAGCATTTAGTAAACAGTGCTCAAGCTGTAGAAATCACACTAAAATCATACCTTTAATTGTCACAGAGTAGATACGAACGACCTCTTCATTCTTTTTATCCATGATGGTGTAAACTCCACTATCAGATGGAGTCATTCCTCTGAGCTCAAGTCCAGCTGTGAGTGATGCTCTCTGTGTGTATTCAGGTTTACACTGTGTGAATCGTCCATTCACTGTACAGATCTGACCACTGGATGGTCCGGCTGCACCTGTGCTGCTATAAATCACTTCTACTGGTTCTGATACGTCCAATTCCAGAACCAGAGATTCACCGGATTTTTTCTGAACCGCGGTGTTCAAGGCTGAGGAGAAAAACCAAAAAGAAATCTTATCAACTGAAGGCAAACCTGATACAGAGCATTTCCACTGAGTTCTGATAGAACTTGTAAGTCTGAACAGAAAAAAAAAACAAAAAACAAACACTTACGCTCAATCTGCAGCTTCACATCACAGAGATCTCTATCATCACAGTCACACGTGTACCGAGCTCTCTTAGTGAAATCAGCTTCAGTGATGATGAGGGAAAAATCTCCCTTCAGGTACTGATCATGGATCATCTGATATCCCTCCTTCGATCTACATGAAGTCTGATCACACTCAGCCAGAACATCAGTGGATTTAGTGAACTCAGTCCATCTGACCAAACCAGAGCATCTCTCATAGCAGGGCAGAGAGGCCGTCTCATTAAACTTCACTTTCACTGAGGGATCTGCTGATTCAGACACTGCAAGAGAAATTATGATAAGAGATTAAAATATGTTCAGCTTCATTTAAATTCATCAATTCTATAATTTAAAGAGAATTTTTCAAACGCAGAGTTAGAGAAAGGCACGGTTTTACAGTAGAAATAAATGGAGCTCATTATGCTGGTAGTGAACTATGCTGCTGACACAGCTGCCTAAAAACCATAGAAACGGACCTTAAACAGAAGTGAGGACCCTGTTGGGGTTCATCCTAAAGTTAGGACAGGATTTAGGAGGTTTAGTCTAGTTAGGATGTTTGTGTGATGCTGTTTTCTTATCTGGAGTTCATGATGAGATTATGAAGTTAGGAGCTGTTATTCTGGAATAGATACTGAACTAAATTCAGTCTGTACTGAAGTCGCCATGGAGACTGAACAGATCATATTTCAGAGTTCAGACGTTTCTGTAATACGACCCCTGGTTCACAACCCACTGTGAAGGTAAAATACAGTAAAGTGTTTAAAGATGATAAAGGAGTGTCAGTGCAGTAACCAGTCAGTGCAGTTACCAGTAGTGAATGTAGTGATCAGTGAGATCAGGACACGGAGAGCAGAACTGCAGAACTTCATGGCTGACCTACAGAGACAGACAAAAAAACGAAACAAAACACAAAGGGAAAAGGAGAGATGAGATGAAATGAAAGAAACATTAAATTTTAAGACAAAATAACAAGCCACCCACTATCAGTGCCTTAAACATTATCTTTTATCTGTTAATAACAGACACAGTGTTTCTGTACCTGCAGACCTTTCAGTCAGTGAGCCTCCTTTATCACATCTATTGTACCCAGTGGAGATGAAACGGTTACCGGTTTCACGGTAAACCGCGGTAAAATTAATGACGGTTAGTAGTACCGTTTGAACTTTAAAGTATCGTTAAAACCGTGGTTGATTACCGCGGTGTGAAAAACTCACTGTACAGAGTCAAACAAAGGCAGAATCATCTCTCAGACGCAGCTCTGTGTGTGTGTGTGTGTGTGTAGAGGGGAAGGGGGGGGTGAGAGGGAGAGAAGAGAGAACATGGCGGAATGTAGTGACAGAGATTCAGAGATATTTCAGCTTTCTAAGAAGACCAAGTCTGACGTTCGGTCATGTTTTGGGTTTTATAAGGATGCAGAAGGAAAGTTAATTGAAGATGACCACCCTGTCTGCAGAACAGGCCGAAAGAAAATAGCGGCAAAAGGGGGCAACACATCCAACCCTACGAGTCATCTTCGCGACCACCACCCGCTACTTTATAGAGAATGCAAGGTTAACTTTAACGGAGAAGTCTGTGGACTTCGAAATAGAAGAAATGTCCTGGTCTGTGTGGTTTAAATTATGCTTATGGTTCGGTAATAAATAAAATGAAGCTTTTAGCGTCAAAATAAATAAATAAATAAATAAAATCGGTGAATCAGCTGTGAATCGAAACTAAAGCTTTTAACACATTTCTGTGGAGCAGAGTCTCCAAAATAAGCTCTGAGTTAACGAGACGCTGCAGAGGTTCAATCTGCGCAGCTCCCCTTTCTCGTCCCGCTTGCAGTGTTTACTGTCTGAGAGGAGAACAACACCGTCTCAATCACTCAGTGTCCCCTACAGAGGGCGCTACAGTTCAAACACGATCATCATTAACCAGCAGCTGAGCTTTAAATAGGGACTTTGTAACCTGTTGTTAATGTTGATTATAGATGACCTAGTCGAACGTTTCCTGCACTCTTTGGGTGAAGGATTTGCTATTTCATGATCCACGAAGTGCACTAGATAGGGAAGATAGTGTGCTTTGAGACGGGACCTCGCGCGAGTAAACGCTGTGCTGCTTTTAGGAGAAGCAGAGTTTCAGAGATTAAACTGTAGGAGTGTTTCTGCCGCAGCTCAGATGCGCGTTCATTTTAAGTTATGTTTTAGTTTTAAATGCTTTTAGAGAAGCAGCTCCACAGGTGAAGACAGGTGTGCGAGTTCTACACTGTCTGCAGCTCACAGCGCGTCACGCAGTTCCTCTGTAATTTTGGCTGTTTTTCCTGGTGCGCTGTGTTGATTAGGGGTTCAGCGCCACAACGGCACAATAATGCTGCAGCTGCAGTTCGGACAGAAATCCCCCGAGTGCAGCACTTCTTAGAAGTAGTCATTTTCCATTAAGACCCACCTCAGAGTTGGTCCAGATTTAATACTCTATGCAGGGAAATCCATACTTATTGTACTTAATAATAATAATAGTAATAATAATAATAGTAATAACAGTAATAATGATAATAATAATAATAATAATAATAACGATAATAATAATACATTTGCTATTCTTTTGTTTACAGAGTATTATAAATATTGTAAGTAATACAAAAGTAATACTACAAATGTATTGACTATATTTTTTAATGTTTATGCAAACAAAAAGTGCATATTGCTGCCAATTCTACTTGTGTTAGTATAAAAATTGGTAAAACAAGTTTCAGTTTGTGTATCAGTATTTATTTATTTATTTATTTTACTTTTCAACGCTTTTGAACAATATCGCGATAATACCGATGATCGTGATGATTTTGGTCATGATAATCGTGATATGAAATTTCAATATCGTTTCATCTCTAATACCCAGCATAGATTAGTTTGCTATAAGAATGTAGCTGTGATAATTAAATGTGTTCAGTGCTGCATAAAATGAAGCTGATATCATAGCCTGTCCAAAAACATCTGAAATTCCATTCTGTCTTATGATATTAATTACAGTTTGGAGGCCAAACTAAAGATCACACTACAGCCATACCTTTTACAGAACTACACCATTATTGTTATTTCACTTCAGAGATTAAACCTGAAGTCCCACACTATCACTCTGTTTGCTCCCATGTCTGCTTCAGTCACTACATTTCTTAGAGAGTAACTCCACCCTTTTTTCATTAACAGCTGAAATGCTCTGCTCTGTAATAATAAAATATACCAGCCTTGCTTAAAATGTGAACACAGCTTTCCAAACTGTAAAAAATATCATTTTTATCGTGGTCAGTTCCGCCTCTGCAGTGGCCCCTCTGGTTCAACTCTCTGCTACAGGCGCGGATGGCATGTCTTCATACTTCGGTCAAAGTATTGAAAATCAGTCAAACAATGTTACCGGCCCCTGATGACACCTTAGTCGTGCTGCACTCATAATTATGAAAGTACAGTTGTTGTTCTAAGGCAGAATGTTTTTCTTAGTTAGTTCTTATTAATATAACGTTACGAGTGTCTGTTATTACATGTGGTTTGTGTATGGTAACTGATCAGGCACTCAAACAACCCTGACTGACGCTCTAAAAGGATGCATGCTCACCCTTGGACTGGGCAATATGGCAGCAATTTAAACATTTTCACGGTACCCAATATGCATCACAAACATTCGCTTTTCTCAGAGTTTGACACAATCAAACAGACATAAATACTCTAGTGAAGTTACATTTAAAAACAAAACACTACCAAGAACTACAAGTACAATGATTTTTTTCAATATCTGACACACTGCACTTCACTGCACCCAATTAAACAGGACCAATCATGTTCTCTTTTAATGAAACAGGCAGTTCAGTGTTAAGTACTTATGAAATCCACTACACACTCAATATTTATCATGATAATAGTAAGATACTGTCCACCTAAAGCTCTCCCCATAGCTGTTTTCACTGTACACTAATGATTGTACACATCCACAGACACCTCTGTTACAAAGTCACTATAGTCATTGGCCTCATCCAAAATGAGTTGGTCCTCTGAAGCGGTCACAACAATTTGTTCTACACAGCCATTACAGAGTCATCAGCTCCTCCATCACTGTCTGGTACAGCTCTGCCACCAAACACGGCATCCACAAACTGCAGTGCATCAGTAGGTCTGCAGAAAAGACCACTGGTGTTCATCTGTTCAACCTGCTTGTAGACCTCAAGAAGCTCTGCAGAAGTATGGAAAAAGCTATACAAGTGCGGTAGAACTCAGGTATGGATGTCTGTGTTACTGTATTAGTGCGGTAGAACTCAGGTATGGATGTCTGTGTTACTGTATTAGTGTGTAGAACTCAGGTATGGATGTCTGTGTTACTGTATTAGTGTGTAGAACTCAGGTATGGATGTCTGTGCTACTGTATTAGTGTGTAGAACTCAGGTATGGATGTCTGTGCTACTGTATTAGTGCGGTAGAACTCAGGTATGGATGTCTGTGTTACTGTATTAGTGTGTAGAACTCAGGTATGGATGTCTGTGTTACTGTATTAGTGTGTAGAACTCAGGTATGGATGTCTGTTACTGTATTAGTGTGTAGAACTCAGGTATGGATGTCTGTGTTACTGTATTAGTGTGTAGAACTCAGGTATGGACGTCTGTGTTACTGTATTAGTGTGTAGAACTCAGGTATGGGTGTCTGTGTTACTGTATTAGTGTGTAGAACTCAGGTATGGGTGTCTGTGTTACTGTATTAGTGTGTAGAACTCAGGTATGGACGTCTGTGTTACTGTATTAGTGTGTAGAACTCAGGTATGGGTGTCTGTGTTACTGTATTAGTGTGTAGAACTCAGGTATGGGTGTCTGTGTTACTGTATTAGTGTGTAGAACTCAGGTATGGGTGTCTGTGTTACTGTATTAGTGTGTAGAACTCAGGTATGGGTGTCTGTGTTACTGTATTAGTGTGTAGAACTCAGGTATGGGTGTCTGTGTTACTGTATTAGTGTGTAGAACTCAGGTATGGGTGTCTGTGTTACTGTATTAGTGTGGAAGAACTCAGGTATGGATGTCTGTTACTGTATTAGTGCGGTAGAACTCAGGTATGGATGTCTGTTACTGTATTAGTGTGTAGAACTCAGGTATGGATGTCTGTTACTGTATTAGTGTGTAGAACTCAGGTATGGATGTCTGTGTTACTGTATTAGTGTGTAGAACTCAGGTATGGATGTCTGTGTTACTGTATTACTGCGGTAGAACTCAGGTATGGATGTCTGTTACTGTATTAGTGTGTAGAACTCAGGTATGGATGTCTGTTACTGTATTAGTGCGGTAGAACTCAGGTATGGATGTCTGTGTTACTGTATTAGTGTGTAGAACTCAGGTATGGATGTCTGTTACTGTATTAGTGTGTAGAACTCAGGTATGGACGTCTGTGTTACTGTATTAGTGTGTAGAACTCAGGTATGGATGTCTGTTACTGTATTAGTGTGTAGAACTCAGGTATGGATGTCTGTTACTGTATTAGTGCGGTAGAACTCAGGTATGGATGTCTGTGTTACTGTATTAGTGTGTAGAACTCAGGTATGGACGTCTGTGTTACTGTATTAGTGTGTAGAACTCAGGTATGGATGTCTGTTACTGTATTAGTGTGTAGAACTCAGGTATGGACGTCTGTGTTACTGTATTAGTGTGTAGAACTCAGGTATGGACGTCTGTGTTACTGTATTAGTGTGTAGAACTCAGGTATGGATGTCTGTGTTACTGTATTAGTGTGTAGAACTCAGGTATGGGTGTCTGTGTTACTGTATTAGTGTGTAGAACTCAGGTATGGATGTCTGTGTTACTGTATTAGTGTGTAGAACTCAGGTATGGGTGTCTGTGTTACTGTATTAGTGTGTAGAACTCAGGTATGGATGTCTGTGTTACTGTATTAGTGCGGTAGAACTCAGGTATGGATGTCTGTGTTACTGTATTAGTGTGTAGAACTCAGGTATGGACGTCTGTTACTGTATTAGTGTGTAGAACTCAGGTATGGACGTCTGTTACTGTATTAGTGTGTAGAACTCAGGTATGGACGTCTGTGTTACTGTATTAGTGTGTAGAACTCAGGTATGGATGTCTGTGTTACTGTATTAGTGCAGTAGAACTCAGGTATGGATGTCTGTTACTGTATTAGTGTGTAGAACTCAGGCATGGATGTCTTTGTTACTGTATTAGTGCGGTAGAACTCAGGTATGGATGCCTTTGTTACTGTATTAGTGTGTAGAACTCAGGTATGGATGTCTGTTACTGTATTAGTGTGGTAGAACTCAGGTATGGATGTCTCTGTTACTGTATTAATGTGTAGAACTCAGGTATGGATGTCTTTGTTACTGTATTAATGTGTAGAACTCAGGTATGGATGTCTTTGTTACTGTATTAATGTGTAGAACTCAGGTATGGATGTCTTTGTTACTGTATTAATGTGTAGAACTCAGGTATGGATGTCTTTGTTACTGTATTAGTGTGTAGAACTCAGGTATGGATGTCTTTGTTACTGTATTAGTGCGGTAGAACTCAGGTATGGATGTCTTTGTTACTGTATTAGTGCGGTAGAACTCAGGTATGGATGTCTGTTACTGTATTAGTGCGGTAGAACTCAGGTATGGACGTCTGTGTTACTGTATTAGTGTGTAGAACTCAGGTATGGACGTCTGTGTTACTGTATTAGTGTGTAGAACTCAGGTATGGACGTCTGTGTTACTGTATTAGTGTGTAGAACTCAGGTATGGATGTCTGTGTTACTGTATTAGTGTGTAGAACTCAGGTATGGATGTCTGTGTTACTGTATTAGTGCGGTAGAACTCAGGTATGGACGTCTGTGTTACTGTATTAGTGCGGTAGAACTCAGGTATGGACGTCTGTGTTACTGTATTAGTGCGGTAGAACTCAGGTATGGACGTCTGTTACTGTATTAGTGCGGTAGAACTCAGGTATGGATGTCTGTGTTACTGTATTAGTGTGTAGAACTCAGGTATGGACGTCTGTGTTACTGTATTAGTGTGTAGAACTCAGGTATGGACGTCTGTGTTACTGTATTAGTGTGTAGAACTCAGGTATGGATGTCTGTGTTACTGTATTAGTGTGTAGAACTCAGGTATGGACGTCTGTGTTACTGTATTAGTGTGTAGAACTCAGGTATGGACGTCTGTGTTACTGTATTAGTGTGTAGAACTCAGGTATGGACGTCTGTGTTACTGTATTAGTGCGGTAGAACTCAGGTATGGACGTCTGTGTTACTGTATTAGTGTGTAGAACTCAGGTATGGATGTCTGTGTTACTGTATTAGTGTGTAGAACTCAGGTATGGATGTCTGTGTTACTGTATTAGTGTGTAGAACTCAGGTATGGATGTCTGTGTTACTGTATTAGTGTGTAGAACTCAGGTATGGACGTCTGTGTTACTGTATTAGTGCGGTAGAACTCAGGTATGGATGTCTGTGTTACTGTATTAGTGCGGTAGAACTCAGGTATGGATGTCTGTGTTACTGTATTAGTGCGGTAGAACTCAGGTATGGATGTCTGTTACTGTATTAGTGCGGTAGAACTCAGGTATGGACGTCTGTGTTACTGTATTAGTGCGGTAGAACTCAGGTATGGATGTCTGTGTTACTGTATTAGTGCGGTAGAACTCAGGTATGGATGTCTGTTACTGTATTAGTGCGGTAGAACTCAGGTATGGACGTCTGTGTTACTGTATTAGTGCGGTAGAACTCAGGTATGGACGTCTGTGTTACTGTATTAGTGTGGTAGAACTCAGGTATGGATGTCTGTGTTACTGTATTAGTGTGTAGAACTCAGGTATGGATGTCTGTTACTGTATTAGTGTGTAGAACTCAGGTATGGATGTCTGTGTTACTGTATTAGTGCGGTAGAACTCAGGTATGGATGTCTGTTACTGTATTAGTGTGTAGAACTCAGGTATGGATGTCTGTGTTACTGTATTAGTGCGGTAGAACTCAGGTATGGATGTCTGTGTTACTGTATTAGTGCGGTAGAACTCAGGTATGGATGTCTGTGTTACTGTATTAGTGCGGTAGAACTCAGGTATGGACGTCTGTGTTACTGTATTAGTGCGGTAGAACTCAGGTATGGATGTCTGTGTTACTGTATTAGTGCGGTAGAACTCAGGTATGGATGTCTGTTACTGTATTAGTGCGGTAGAACTCAGGTATGGACGTCTGTGTTACTGTATTAGTGTGTAGAACTCAGGTATGGATGTCTGTGTTACTGTATTAGTGTGTAGAACTCAGGTATGGATGTCTGTTACTGTATTAGTGTGTAGAACTCAGGTATGGATGTCTGTGTTACTGTATTAGTGCGGTAGAACTCAGGTATGGATGTCTGTTACTGTATTAGTGTGTAGAACTCAGGTATGGATGTCTGTGTTACTGTATTAGTGCGGTAGAACTCAGGTATGGATGTCTGTTACTGTATTAGTGTGTAGAACTCAGGTATGGACGTCTGTGTTACTGTATTAGTGTGTAGAACTCAGGTATGGATGTCTGTGTTACTGTATTAGTGTGTAGAACTCAGGTATGGATGTCTGTGTTACTGTATTAGTGTGTAGAACTCAGGTATGGACGTCTGTGTTACTGTATTAGTGTGTAGAACTCAGGTATGGACGTCTGTGTTACTGTATTAGTGCGGTAGAACTCAGGTATGGATGTCTGTGTTACTGTATTAGTGTGTAGAACTCAGGTATGGATGTCTGTGTTACTGTATTAGTGCGGTAGAACTCAGGTATGGATGTCTGTTACTGTATTAGTGTGTAGAACTCAGGTATGGATGTCTGTGTTACTGTATTAGTGCGGTAGAACTCAGGTATGGATGTCTGTTACTGTATTAGTGCGGTAGAACTCAGGTATGGATGTCTGTGTTACTGTATTAGTGTGTAGAACTCAGGTATGGATGTCTGTGTTACTGTATTAGTGTGGTAGAACTCAGGTATGGATGCCATTAAAATCTAGGTTTAATTAATGTAGTGTACCCCCAAGCACTATTAAAGACCACCTGTTTTCAGTATGTATACTACAGAACGAAAGTCTTTGCTCTTATTGTTCAATTCTAAAAACTAAACCACAGTGATTCTGCGTACCTTTTCAGTCTCTGAGTGTGAATCCTGGCAGTCCTATCGCAAAGAGTGATGCACCTTTTCTTTTGTGGTTTGTCTCTTTTTGTGTTAATACCTAAAAAGTGAGCCAAGATTTCCAATGGAAATAAAATGCATGCAATTTGTTTTCCTCCAAATAATTTCAGTGCATTTACAAACATATTTTATTGTTGCCTTTAACAATAGATATAGTCAGACAAAAACGTCAACAGCTCCAGAACCACTGTGTCTATACACATCTGATCAATAGTGTTGTTTACTTTGATCTATGGAGAGAATTGCACACAACTTTAATATTGAAAAAGGACATGTAATTAATCGGTAGCTAAACATGTAGTTAATGATTATTCTAAGACCAGTGGTCATATTTTATCTGTAAAAAGTGATGTTACATGTGTACTGATATAAGGTTAGCTTGATAATGGAGGTTCAATACTCAGACATTCATAGTCTTTAAGGTTCAGTAGATGCTTAACTGTCTAGAATGTCTGCGTAAAAGTGTAGAGAAGAGAAAACGTCTATTTGATTTAAATGTAATTATCTAATTGCAACTCAGAAGTTTTAGAAATCTACCAAACACTCAATGTGTCAAGTTGGGGGCATCTTCAAATGGACTACTTGGAGATATAACAGCACATCTGCAATACGTACCACTTATTTTACGTTTTAAATGTTCAATAGCATTACATACACTCCTAAAATAAAAACGAATGGTGCAGCTAGGTGTCAGGAAGGATGACAACATATGGATTATGTATATAATGCAATAACGGCTTTATATTCATTTTTTCCAATTTCAATTTCAACAGCATTTAAAGCGGATCACATACAGCACAATGACCAACTGTGTAAAATGCAGGTAGATGTCAGAGATGACAAACAACCTCTGGATTTTGGAATTAATGTATTATCTTTGTTTTAAGATTTTTTTCCCCCCATTGTGAGTTTAACAGCATTTTAGCCGCATTACACACAACACTAAAAACATCCATCTGTGGTGCAACTAGATGCCAGCAACCACAAATAACCTTTAAGCTTTGGATATAATGCATTATGTGTGTTTTGAATAAGATGCAACACTAAAAACATCCGTCTGTGGTGCAGCTATGTTTCACCAACCATGCACAAATTTTGGATGTAATGCAATAACAACTTTATATTAGTCTTTATGTATTTTTAACTTCAATAACATTCGAGCCACATTACATACAACACTGAAAACAACTGTGCACGTTGCAGCTATTTTTCCGCAACGATGCAGAACCTCTGG
This sequence comes from Colossoma macropomum, assembly GCF_904425465.1. NCBI lineage: Eukaryota > Metazoa > Chordata > Actinopteri > Characiformes > Serrasalmidae > Colossoma > Colossoma macropomum. The sequence goes on from NW_023495475.1 coordinate 21,411, forward strand.
ATTTTGGATGTAATGTAATAACTACTTTATATTACTTATGTAATGTGAATATTAATAGCTTTTCAGCTGAATTACATACACCACCAAAAACAACTGTGCATGGTTCAGCGAGGTGTCAGCAATGACACACAACATTTAGATTTTAAGGAAAAACTATTTTATATTAATCTTTAGACATTTTGATGTTCAGTAGTATTTCAGCTGCATTATATACACCCGTAAAACTGGTAGTGTATGTTGTAGCAATGATGCACAACCTCTGGATTTTGCATATAATGCAGTAATTACTTTATATTTTTTCCCCATTTTGAATTTCAAAGGGATTTTAGCTGCATTACATACAACACTAACAACTTCATATCAGTTATTAGAATAATTTGCAAGTACATGTTTAGCTACGGGTTAATTAAATGTCCTTTTTCAGAATTAAAGTCATGCACAATTCTCACCATGGATCAAAGTAACCAACACTATTGATCAGATGAGTACAGACACAGTGGTTCTGGAGCTGTTGATGTTTATTCTCTGACAATATCTAACATTAAAGGAAACAATAAAACACGTTTTTAAAAGCACTGAAGCCATTTGGAGGAAAAATGTGTGCACAGATGCAGGTGCAGGTCTAAAAATGCACATATTTTATTTCCATTGGAAATCTTGTCTCAGTTTTTCAGTATTAACACAAAAAGAGGGGCATCCCAGCAAACACAGTTAGGATGTGGTGACGCTGTCACAGCCCACTGCTTTGGTGCCCAAAACGTTCTCACAACGTTTAAATGTAATTCCTTAGAAAGTTGTGACAACATTATCTGACAACATTGGGACAACGTTGTCAGTACGTTCTCACAACCTCCTACAATCCCCATAAAGTCCATGATGTTGTGAATGAAACTCAGTGGAATTGTGCTAAGCTACCAACAGGTAGTGATGATACCGCACAGCAACGTTACTGAACAGTGAGGTTGTGACAACGTTGTTCAGACAACGTAACCAGCACCACCTTTTAACAACGCTGTGAGAGAGTAGACAACGTTGTCACAATGTTGTCTGTTTGCTGGGATGTTAAATGTCACCCAAACAGGAAAAAGAGTGTATAGGTAGTACTGTCGTGAATACGTAGCTAACGTTAAGCCTTTACTGTCTTCCACAGTCCGTTCAAATGTTATTATCACCGAAGAGACGAATATCGAATATAAACCAGCTTTACTGTGGTCAGATTAATCAGCTAAAACGCCCGGTTTTGGTCCTAAAACCTGGATGCTGTATCCACAGAAACGCTGGCGGTAGGTTCTCCGCTGCAGCTCCACACAGACCCGCGCAGAAGCTTCTCCAGAACTGAACAAACTAGCTAATAAACAGAGCCGGAGCTCCTCAGTACATTTACAAAGCGTTTAGTTACAAAGCGTTACTTCTTTACTGAGAGTCAAAATAACAAGCAGCGTGATTCACTGCAGCGACAGAGCAACACCAACAGACAGCAGCTACAAACAGCTACAACAGCTCCGTCCACTCACCGTACCAGTTACACTCTATAAGCTCATACATGCTTCGCGCACCGCCGCTATACATTTGTGTTAATGTCCATTTGACTATTGTGTTGCACTGTAATTGTTAAATACAGTAAAATCAGCTGAAACGCCATCATCACAGTGTCGCCGGAAAGCTAACGCTAACGTAGCTACCGAGCTAACTTCTGAGCTAGCTGTGTAACACCGAGAGCAGCTAAAGCGCAGCTGAAGCCGGGTCTGCATTCACATTCACAGTGTAATAATAACAGTCCGTCACTCACAGCACAGCTACGGACAACTCACCGACAGTAACGAGACACTTTAAGGCTGCAGAGTCCACAGACAGGACGGAGATGTTTGGGTAGGGTTTGGGTTAAAGGGCAGGGCGGACCGGAGCGGTGACCTGGATGAGCCGAGAGAAGAGGTGGCCTCTAGTGTCGTGGGGTGGTACTGCAGATAGAAATTTTTCAGCTGAAGCTAACTAGCTGTGTAAACTGCTAAATTAGCTGAAACTCGAAGCAAGCACACTAGACGCTCTTTAGCAAGCTTCAGTTAAGTAGCTATATATATATATATATATATATATATATATATATATATATATATATATATATATGATTATTTTTTGTTTTGTATGTACGTATATATATATATATATATATATATATATATATATATATATATATATATATATATGTGTGTGTGTGTTTTTTTTATTTGTAAAATAAAAAAATTTGGTTAGGTAGGTTTGGCTTGGCATGGAGTAACTTGGCTAGCTAGCTAACCAGCTTGTTGATAGTACTTGGCTTGTCATTTGGTTAAACAACTCAGATTTTTACTTTTGCCAGTTAAGTAGCATTAAACGTTGGCTTCAAGACAAAGCTATCTAGCATACTGTACAAACGTTTTATTCATTTGTCTGTTTGTTGTTTGGTTGGTTTGGCTGTCTCTCTGTCTATATATCTATTGTTATAATTATATGTATATATGCCGTCCTGGGCCATGGCAAATCCCTGTAACTGTATCTACAGAACTTTTATTAATGCATTTATTAATGTATGCCCCTTTTTTTTTGCACAGATGCATTCTTCAATCTGGCTTTGTGGCTCAGCTCCATCTTTGAATAGATGACGGTGAAATGTTTCATTGCCCTTTGTGCCCTGTGAATTTGTTTAAGCCAACCAACCTAGCGAGGGTTAAGAAGCACATTGAAATTCACTGGAAAAATGCAATACGGTTTGAAGGTATTGTAACTTTCTGCTATTATTTTTATTTTCAGCTGTTATTTTTATTTAAGTTACTGTTGCTTCATATTTTCTGTTTGATTTATTGTATTTTCACCGAATATTGAATTCACAGATGTCATCAGAATTGCAGACCAGGACACTATCACTGCCCTCTATGCTCAAAAACTATTTTGAGGAGGGATAATATGGAAAGCCATTTACAGGCATGCCAAGATACATCATGTGTGGCTCACACACCTTCACCTGCGAAAGCACCTTGCACATCTGTTATGTCCACATCATATTCTTTAAAGGAGACAGCAACCCATTTAGAGTCTGCCTCGCCTCTAGCACCTTCTTTAAAAGTTGGCTCTTCTCAGATTTCATCATCTGTTTCTTCGCTTTCCTCTACATCCTCCAGTCTTCTGCCACGTTCTTCACTTGCTTCTCACAGAGAGGCTCAAACAACATCACCCAAAAGAGTAAAGTGTCCTCACTGCACTACAATTGTACGTGAAAAGAATCTGCCTGGTCACATTTCCAGAAAACATTCAGAAGCAAAACCTGATATAACCATTGCCTCACATCTGGAGAGTGTTTGTGTGGATGCTACCAATGGTGTATGTGCTGTTCAAAGAAGCAGGCATGGATTTTCTGTACCTGTTCATGTACAGAGAAAGACATGGGGCAAAACACACTTTACTGGCTGTGAATTAGAAGAATGTCACCAATACCAGCTCCTAGCAGTACGGAGTGGATGTGCTTTCAGCCACTGTGAACATATTCGTTCACTTGACTACTGTTCTCAGACTGCAAGTGAAGCGTTCCTTGAAGAGAGAGTTCTTGATGAAATGGTACATAAGATATTTGGTGTACCAGAGAAGAATCTTTGCTTAAAAAGACAGAAAGCAGCCATGTCAGCTCATGTACCTTTGTCTGTAGAGGTAACATTCAGTGGCTCCTCCCAAATAAAATGCCTATCCATTTACGAGCCAGTGAAGAAGCACTTCAGTTGACTTGGCAGAATTATGGTGACCTACAGGCCAAAGACCAACTCGTGGCATTGTCCTTGTGCCAAGCTAAGCATGTCTTGTGTGCATAAAAGTATTGCAAAATGGCACTTATTTCAAACTCAGAGACATTTATTTGAGACAAGTGCAGATTCACCTTCTGCAGTGACGGATCAGCCCACTACCCAGCTCATGTATCCAATAACAGACCACTTGGAACGTGTAGTACAGTATATTTTTAGTCAAAAAAAGTTCCATCCAAACTTCCAACAGAAGTGACAGCTCCCAGAGCACCATTTAATTACCCAACAAAGCTACTTACAACAGAGACCACATGCACTTTCTGCGCAGGAGATCCTGCCTTGGAAAATCCAGTGATGATGACAAACAAAGCCTGGATTGTGGGTATAGGTGGCATTATTGACAGTAAGTTTAAGTCTTTGTTTAATAACTTGGGTAATTTTAAATTTCATTCAAACACTGTTACTTTGTACTGTTTTTTTCTTCCTTAGATGTGTCAACTTACTTCACACAATGCACACTGTGTCAGATGGTGTACCGTTATCAAGAGTGGAAAGCAGGACTCCATAACTTTGATGATCATGTTGTGCTTACCTTGGAACTGTGCATTTTTCTGAGACAGAATCTACAGGTACAATACGATATTGCATGGTATACTTCTTGCTTCTTATGTTTAAAATGAAATGTTGTCATAATTTTGTCAACAAAAATGCCATGTTGCCATACTGCAGTGTCCATAAATTCACTGGAAGGAATTTGGGGTGTTAAATTTCCATCCAGAGACACCATTCTACATGCATATTGCCATTTTGAGGCCCTCACAAGCCATGATTATACATATTCATGTATTAATTGTGGCTACTATCCTGCAGTTGTCATTATGGATTTACACAAAAAAGAAGTCTTCAGCATGGCTGGTAAGTTTCTCCTTTTGTAGCATTTCAGCCCACACCTAATCCCTGAATGCTTTTTGCTAACCCACCTCGCCCCTGAGTCCTATATGCTAGTTGACCTCATCCCTGAGTCCTATATGCTAGTTGACCTCATCCCTGAGTCCTATTTGCTAGTCCACCTCATCCCTGAGTCCTATTTGCTAGTCCTCCTCATCTGTCATCAGTACCATCCCGATCTTGTCCCTGCTTGTTCCTCATTTTTACTTCTGGAAAAACAGTATTGTACAAATTAACTGTATTTATTTTACAGTGAAAGTGATGAGGCTTCTGTTTTACTAATCTATTGCTTTAAGGGTTGGCTTCCCAGACTGTGGTCAAGTCCTGTACAATGTTTTTCTTGTAATGGGAACTCTCCATTTGGAATACTGTGTAGGCAAAGACTAAGCTTAATCCCTGTCCAGGAAACTGAGCCTAAATGTGTTTGTTGTTTGACAGTGAGTGACATAAAAGAGCCTCCTAAAAACTTCAATGGACAGGTCAACATTGAAGAGTTTTGGAACTCTGTCAGCTTTGAAATGATTGGTCGTGGCTTCGTCCCTAGTAAGTTTATGATTTGTTACTTTGACATTTGGTTTGAATACTTATGCACAGTGTCTTTTGTATGTCATTATTGTATTTGCTCTGCTATGTATATTTTAGAAACTTTTAGAAATTTTATTTTGTCTGTCAATTTACTCTTCTGTTTTATCATTTCTGCTCTTCTCTTCTTTTGTACTTCATTTTTTTAACAGGTGGATGGTGCGTCATTGCATGTCCACATGGTGTGGTCTATAGTTTGAAATTCAACCTACGGGCAGAAAGTCCTAGGGACTTCACAGATCTTCTCCTGTCATGGAACCACATACCAAATGTGTCAGTCTATGATTTTGCTCGTGGTTTGGCCACACAATCAAACTTGAGATTTCCAACCATGATACCATTTAAACCCCATGAAGGACGGTTGGCCGAGCCAACATCTTAAAATATCTCTGCAGCACAGAAAGGGAAACTCTAAGTGTCTCTACCTTGGCTGGTCGAAAAGTCTCAAAATTCAGATTCTAGTGGCCATCCCATCACCGGGGCTAGCAGTCACTATGTACTTTATGATAAGCTGCATGAGTCGAACACAAAGGATCAGAGGGACATCTTAAGGAGAATTAATCTTGTCCCAGAACTCCAAGGTTCACTCAACAGTCAGATAGTGGAGCAATTGTTTGGCACTATGCGAAAAAACAATTACTTTCTGAACAAGAACACATGTTTTTGATGAGAAACATCATTCACCATCACAATACAGCTGTCAACTACAACTTCTGGAGACACAGCTGAAGAGAGGACTAATGGACCAGTGTATTAACAAAATCAGCCTGAATGAACTTGGGCAGGCAGTTTTAGGTAAGGGTGTGGGTATATATTTATGTGAATTATATACATTCCTGATCCTTAATATTATACAATTTATTTAGGATTTAAAAAAAAAAAAAATCAGTGTGCACATCTGTAAAAACGTTGAACGAATATCCCTAATGTGCTGATCTCTGTGTCCTGTTCAAACTACCCAAGCTTCTACAGATACACAGCAGTCAGGTGTGATGTCAAGCACTGAAGCATTGTCCATATTTTTTATATTTTGTTCTCATGTTGCTTTTTATGTCACTTGTCTGATGCACAATATAAACCTGTGGTCTGCAATGTGAAGCCCACACAAAGTTGCAGAATGTCAAAGCTTGTCAGGCTTTTTGAACATTGAATTTTCACTCCGACCAGGAGAAGCTGGTATGTGGAAATTTGTACTCCAAAAGAACATGCATTAAAAGGCATGCAATGTATGACACTTATTTTTTGTGTTTTTCAGCTTTCCTATGTCCTACACGAAGAAAGGCCTGGACAAGAGCTCACTGTCAAAACAGGAAAAATTTGCCTAGTACAGCAGGATTTTTGGACTTTGGGCTTGCCCCAGGAAATGGAGGCAACAGTGAGTAAACATTTTGTAAACAATTAAACATATTGTATAATTAAAAATATACGTTTAATCTGAATAAAGTATCTGAATCAGGCTAGGCTGCATGTGTTGACATACAAACCGACCAGCCACTGTGTTAAGTACGCGTCCTTACAAGGAGGTGAACTTAATGAAGTGGCCAGTTGGCATATATAGCTGTTTGCTGTTTGTAGGTTGGAAATGCCTGCCTCAGTATCATTGAAGGAATTGCCAGAGCACAGGTAATAGTCAAACAAGTTGTAACTTTCTTACTGATTTTGCTGATTGTGTCAGATTCTATGTATTCATTAAAATACTTCATAGGGAAAGAATATTTTCATTGCCGATCTCTATGTTGTGCCAACGTGGCTACCTCCTTGTAATACTGATCCACTTGACCACCTCCCAGTAGGTGTTCACACCCTAACCCTATTATCCAAATATTCAGTATCCTCATTTAATAATTCTGTGCATAATATCTCTGTTTCTTAGTATGATGTTCAATTTAGAGAGGCCCTTTTCATCCCACTGTGGACATCAGGACACTACGTATTATCTGTAAGTTTTAGCATGCATTCAAATTATACTGTGAACAAGATTTAATCATTTGGATTGTATTGTTCCTTTGTTTTGAGTCGATGGTATTGAACTCTTATATGAAGTTTTGCTTTGCTGACTGTATCTGTGGCACGGAATGTAGTGACCATTCTTGTGCTAATATATCTACCATGTTTACTGAGAATGCAGATTGTATGTCCACTCTTAGCTTTTGAGACCAGCCAAGAGGGGAAATTCTTTTTCTAGATCCCATGTTCACAAAAACAGAATCTCGTGGATTTGGTGATCTCATGTTCCGATCAGTGATGAGGTTATTGGGAACCAGTGTCCTAATGAAATAACCTGACCTTTTATAATTCTTCTAGGGCTCACCTTTCTTTAGAACATTAGTTTAATTAAAGGATGCTCAGGTCACAAGTCTTGATTATAAGTCACAGTTGTCACATCACAAATTAAATTTTCCCATCTGTTCATAATTTCATCCAATAGTGTATAAATAAGGGTAACTTTTTTATTTCTTACAGACTGAGGCCATCATAGAGAGGACATTTGTGGTCCTAAGATGCGACAGAGCAAGTTTAAGGAGTACGTCCTTCGTTTTAGAAGTAATGACTCCGGAGGTAAGAATTTTAATTTAAAATTTATTTTTTTATTTTATTACCATTTTAACATTACACTGTCCCATCTAACCAGTTTTTTATCCCACTTCAAGATCACCATCCTTCTGCTGAGGAAGCTGGAAGGCTTCAACAGATATGAAGCTGAAAAAGTTTTTTCACACCATGTAACATAATTCAAAAAGTGATTACTTTGTTTTTCATTCTGCAGTTTTATGAATGCTTGGTTTAATTACATTGTTTTGCTCTTATTTACTTATTCTTTTATTATTTTTTTCCGTTTAGATTTGTTTTAAATTAAAACTAATTTTTAATTTTAATTGATTGATTTTAACTAAAACTAAATGCTTGTTTTATTACACTTGTTCAAATGTTTTTTTTTTTTATTCTGTAGTTTTTATAAATAAATAAAACTGATTGCTTATGTGGACTGTTATTTTAAAACTGAATTCTTGCTTTAATTAAAGTTTCTTCTATTCGGATTTGATTTTCAATCTGTTTTTGAATAATTACATTAAATATGTTCTTTTATTACATTGTTCTGTTTAGATTTGTTTTTCCTTTTGTATTCTTTATAAACAGTGAAACTTGAATACTTGCTTTTATTACAATTAATCTTTCTGTTTTACATTTTTCATTCTGCATTTTTTTTAAATAAACTAAATGCTTGCTTTAATAATATTTTCCCTGTTGTTTATTGTGTAGTTAGGTAAGTAATTTTTTAAATAAGCAATTTTATAGTCTTAAAACACTTCAGACAGCATGTTATTAGTAAATACAGTAAGAAAACAAACATGATTTTGTGGACAAAACATGCCTTAAAAGTACACGACTGAGAAAATGTAACGCAAAGTTGCTAGCGATCAAAACAGCTAGCTAGTTTTCTTAGTTACTGAATGTTTTATAATGAACGTAAACATTGCCTTCACCCCGTCAAGCCTTATAGAGGTTCTGAGAATTGGTAAAATTAGCTGGGCAGCTAGTTCCCTAATCAACCACATTGACATTGAAATTCCGCTAATATATATTTGTGACTTAAGTTTGGTGTACGTCTAAATATACTACAGAATCGTATCAAAAATACGAAAAAGAAAGTTGGTTTGCAAAAATATTACGAGTTTATTTACTTTACAGCTGTTTCCGCTTGGTGTATAGTTTAGTAGACTGTGCAATCCGCCATGTTGAATTTTATTTTTAATCACGTGACTTTCAAAAACAACGTGACGTCATGTCCCGGACTCGGGGATAAGACAGGTCTCGGAGGAGAGGTGGACTGACAAATGAGATTTACGGCCTGACGAGTCGTGATTACTCCCGGTTGAAGCGTTAGCAGGGTAAAACTCTCTTCCTCTCCATGTAACCACTGCAGGAGCGATGACAATGGCACTGAGCTACAACAGCCATATATCAGTTCTCCTGCACTGTCGTGGTAAACAGTGAGAAGAAGAAGTGGAGGCTCTGATTTAACTGTAAGCAGAGCTGAGGTGCTGTAAGTGGGTCAGCCTTGTTTTTACTGCAGTTCTGCTGCAGCTGCTCACATCAAGCCGTCTCTGTGTCTCTACAACAGGCCAGCGGTTTCTGTAATATTCTGTTTTCAAAAGAAAGAAGAGCTTTTATATGTAGGATGAATTTGGTAGTCGTTGTTTAGCTGTAGCTGGCTATGCTATGCTAGAGGCCACTGCTAACTGTAGCTGTATTCCCAAACAAGGAGGCTAGCTTTCATTAGCTGCTGGCACCAGCCGGCTAACGTGGAGCAGGTTCTGTCACACATTTAGCTGCAGGATGCAGCGACTTCTGTGACAAACAAAAACCAACACGTTTATATGTAAAGTCTATTTAACAGACCTCGTTTAAACTCTGTTTTAGCTTATGGTGGGCTAACAGGCTACAGTCGGTAATTAGAGGAACACCAGCTTCATATGAGTAGCAAACTTTAAAGCTAGCTGGCTAGCTATGTTAGCGATCTACCAAACAGCTTTATTCTTATAGTTTCATGGCGATTTTTGAAGCAGTACCGCGGAAAACACCACCACTCAATCACAAACGCCACTCCTAGCTAACTTGTATGTTAGCATCGCGGTTCTGCTACAGCGATTTGATTTCCATTTTTTGGCATAGCTAGGTTAGCTTAGCTAGTTGTTTGTGATCTGGGAAGAGCCATGTAAGGTCTCTGACATAATCTGCCAGCTAATGTTAGCTGTTTGTACCAAGCTGATCATGTAAGAATTATTCATTGCCGGTTTATTATCTTCTTTAGCTTTTTAAAGATGAGTACAGAATTAGCTGGTGGTGCAGAAAGCTGCTTTATGTTAGCCGGGCAATCTAGTTTGGCTAGCAGTAGCTTCTAGCCAGCGCAGCTAGCTTAATACAGTAAAATGAGTCCATCGTATTCATCCTACATATAAAAGCTCTTCTTTCTTTTGAAAACAGAATATTACAGAAACCGCTGGCCTGTTGTACAAAGACACAGAGGCTGCTTGATGAGATCAGTTGCAGCAGAACTGCAGTAAACAAGGCTGACCCACTTACAGCACCTCAGCTCTGTCTACAGTTAAATCAGAGCCTCCACTTCTTCTTCTCACTGTTTACCACGACAGTGCAGGAGAACTGAAATATGGCTGTTGTAGCTCAGTGTTTGACCATTATAGTTCACTACTACAGCATTCTGTCATCGCTCCTGCAGTAGTTATATGGAGAGGAAGAGAGTTTTACCCTGCTAATGCTTCAACCAGAAGTAATCACGACTCTTGTGAAAAGGGTTCATTACTCAGTAGCCATGTAGGTTCATTCAAACAGCGCTAAATTGTCTCTGGACCTGATATGAGTAATAATGACAGAGATCTTTAGCTCATTAAACACCTCTGTGCTGAACGCATGCAGCGCCAGCAGTCTGAAATACAGAACTGTGTCAGCGCTGTATTAATCATTTCTATTCAGGTTTAGGTAGGTGTCTGCATTGTGTTTCGTGTCTGAGAGTTGTTATCGTTTTTTTTCTCTAACACGTTCTGTACAGGTTCTGTATGGAAAACTAAGCTACAGCCTCATGATCTGAGGGAGAGTCTGTGTACTGGAGCTGTTTACATCCTAAACTTATTAAAACTGCTCTCATCATTACATCATGAACTCTCCAGCAGATATAAACGGATATTTAGAGCTTACAGAAAACATTAAAGTACAAAACTCTGACACTAAACACAGACAGTGCACACACCTAATGAAGCCGCAGAGCGGTTGGCCAAGGTCAAATCATTTGGCATACTGTATGGAATAACATCAGCCTCTAAAAATCCTAACCATCACCTTATTCATCATAATTTAATCCACAGATCCCATTTAACCCCCTGCAGGCGCTGCCATATGCGTCTTACTGTCGTGCAGCTAAGAAAATTGGCAACTTATTGTGAAACCTTGATATGTCATAGAGATTATTTATTTATTTATTTTTTCACTATTATTTTCTTCTTTAATCAGCGGTGGATTTATGGATGCCATGTGGCGGGTGCTGTGTTGGGGTGTTGGGTGCTTCATTTTGTTGCAATGTCTTTTGTTGCTTACTGTATTTTGTATAACACTGGAGCACTACTGCAGTGGTTATAATAATGGATTCTACCCAGCACATTACTTAAAGTTCAAAAACAATGAAAGAATGTCCATTTAATATGTCCACTACATTAAATCAGCGTAGCCTCCTGACTTACGTGTAAATACTTAATGATTACTGTTCTACCATTTTAATAAAGTTTAAATAATCTTAAAAAATCAAACAGTCCTGACTGCCTGTTCACCCCCACAATACGTGTCATTGGCCAGTCTCTTCATTTATAACAGTCATTACATCAAAATGCTCAATTTGATTAATTAGCCTCTCTCTTCTAACTACAAGCAGTAAGATACAGTAGTGGTATTTGGGTGGAATACACCTTTAAAACTATAGTTACTAAGATAAATTAGTGGTATTTGAGTGGAATAAGCCTTTAGTGAGGACATTACTTCGCTAGGGGGCAGTGTCACGAAAACATAGGGTCCTAGAATTGTGGTCCTTAAACTGCTGAAGGAGGAAGAGTCTAACAATAACATTACTATATAAAAACACTTTCCATGAGAGCAAAAACCCTTTTTCACACAGTCAGCAGAACAAACCCTCGAAACATCCTCCCTAATTACAATGAAAGAGGCTTCACATTTGGAAACCTGAAGCCTCTTTATTTTAGATTTGACGAATAAGATTCAGACAACAACTGTAGCTGATTTAAAAAGTGATGGTCACGTAAAGTGTGAAGTCTCAGGGTCAGGTGTTCAGCGGCATGACTGTGCCCAGCCAAGTGTGATTCAAAGCACAGGGGTCGTTTTCAGATCACAGCTTTTACACATTTTCACACATTACAAATTGATTTTGTAGCACATATAAAATCAACACACAGCATCCACTGCAGTACGCCATTCACCAGATTTACAATGAGCAGCTATTCATAAAAATATACTGTTTCTACATTTTTAAATTTAAATTTAATACTTTGTATATTTTTCTTGTAATCTTTGTTCATATACATATATATCTTTATACTTTTATTGTTTATTCTATTTTATATATTGTTTGTATATTTCCTGCTGCTCTGTCTTCTGTGCTGCTGTAACACCGCAAATTTCCCCGTTGTGGGATTAATAAAGGATTATCTAATCTAATCTAATCTAATCTAATCTAATCTTTCTGTTGTACAACTCTAGTGAGAAATAATCTTTATCAATATACCACTCAACATGTAGCCAAAGAAACAAAACAATGCGTTGTACGAATGTTTAGGCCCTGAAACATCCTGTTGGTTGCTTGGTGTCTCTGATACTGATATAGGAATCCGTATATCTGTTCTGAATACAATCCTCATTGTCTTGGACCCCTAGCAGGACCCCTGATAGTACCCCTGGCAGGGCCTGTGACAGCCTTATAGCTCTTTACGAGAGCTCCTGACAATACGTAACGTATTGTGGATCAGTAGTCGGCCTTCCGGACCCCCAGTCAGTCCACATCTTTCCTTCATCCCTATGTGTTGTAAGTTTGGTTGGAACACAAACCTGGACCATCTGGGGTCCCTGTGTGTAAAACGATGATGTGTTCTTTTGTTTGGGTTGAATTTCCTGCTTATTTATGCAGTTTTGGTCTCAAAGTGAAAATTCAAATTCAGTTTATTTCAATTTGCCATTTGGTGCCACTGGAATTGACATTTCACTCACACAGAGATTTAGATGCTTTAGAAGCAGCTTTATTTAAATTAATATGCATTTCCAGATTTGAATATTCATGCCTTATGATTATTAATATGTAATGAACCTTATATTCTTCTATGGGGTACATTTACCCCTTATTGCTGTCACATGCTGGAATCATTAGCAGGAGAAAAGGCTGGATCAGGGTCTCAGTGCACTGCTGAGGAGGTGAACTAATACTCCACACTGCAGCAGTGATGAGGGTTCAGTTTGTGATATCACAGCGCCCTCTGGTGGAATGTTCTGGATACTGTTTTAATATATTTTGGAAAAGTTGTAAAATCTAGATTTGAAACAAGCTTCTAATATCACTGGAGTTCTTGCATGTGAGAGATGTTTTTATTTTTGGTTCTTTTTCTTCTAATCAGTAATGTGGCTCATTTCATCAGAGAGTAAAATGCTGTTTTCTCTTTAGTTATTCCACATTCATACATTAGAAAAGCATATTTACCATCATACGCATCAGAAAAGCTGTCCTTAATGAATACACAGGAGTGTACAGAAACCAATTTTTACACTGACTAGGCCTTATGAAGGACGTTGGATCTCATTTTTTCAAATTCCTTTAGTAAAAAAACAAGTCATGCCACAATTATGAGGAAAGATGTTCAGATTTCACTGACATCAGTTTGATTTCATTATTAGTAAAAACAGCACATTTTCCACCACACGATGCACGTTTCCATATACAGACAGTAAACTCTTTCAGACGTGTTCATTTTGAGCGCATGTTTAAAGAAACTAGACAAATGGTGTCCATAAAGCAGGATGATGCAGAGGCACACGTACACTTTTAGTGTATATAGATTTTCTATATCGCTGTTGTCGGATCAAAACCTCGTATCTCCAAAATGGTGACTTTACAGAAGAAGGAAAAAACCTACTTCACTTTTAATGTAAGTCAATGGGACCAGACTTTTTTCCAAGTCATTTTGGGTCATTTCTGTTGGTCCATTCACCATGAAATTTACACACAGTGTAAAAGACAATGGATAGTTTCAAATTAAATCCAAAACTGAAAAATGACAACAATGGAGATACAAGGTTTTGTTCTGACAGCAGCGATATACACATTTCTATATATAAATATACATCTATATATATACACATACATGATTATTCCTCTACATAGTTAGGTACAGCTGATAATATCACTACATATAACTGTACATACCTACAGATGACCATATTATACTACACTGTACTGTACTATAGTATCTTCAGTGGATCTTTAGTGGTAACAGAAGGTTCAGGGTTTGTAAAATAGACACTGTACTGTAAGAATGGAGTGAATACTGTAAATAATGAGTATTTACAGTATTCAATAATAAAGAGTTTATGAAGACGTTTTGTTCTGCACTCCAACCCGAAAGTCCAAATAAATCTGCTGTATAATCTCCTACAGGATACATAACAGCAGCAGTAACTGACCTCCACTCTGAGTCTGAGGGTGAAGATCTCCATCAGCAGGAACCCAGGCTTATGTCCATTACTCCTCCACTGTTCCTCCTCATCCTCTCCTCCAGATACAGCAGACTCCTCCTCCATATTCTCCTCTCTAATGTTAATAATATTAATATTAATATTGATCTTTAGCGCCTCTGAACAGGCCGCGCTCTGTAACTCTGTAACCGACTGCTGACGATTCAAATTTCCCGCCGGATGTAAAGCGGAAACAGGGGAAATGTTGGTATCGCCCCCTGGTGGAGAACCGCAGAACTGCAGCTGCAGAACTCCGGTATTCTGAACCAAAATATTCCTGTTTTTCTGTGACTGTGATTTAAACTGTGACTATCTCTGTACATTATGCTCCTAATAAAACTTCTTACCTCTGAAATCTGATCTGTTTGGTCTCCATGGCGACTTCAGTACAGTATCCATTCCAGAATAACAGTTCCTAACTTCATAATCTCCTCGTTAACTCCAGATAAGAAAACAGCATCACACAAACATCCTAACTAGACTAAACCTCCTAAATCCTGTCCTAACTTTAGGATGAACCCCAACAGTGTCCTCACTTCTGTTTAAGGTCCGTTTCTATGGTTTTTAGGCAGCTGAGTCAGCAACATAGTTCACTACCAGCATAATGAGCTCCATTTATTCCTACTGTAAAACGCTGCTTTCACTGTGAGATGATTTTCTTTTCTAACTCTGCGTTTTAAAGATCTCAGACGCTGCAGACTCGATCTCCACCGCCCCTCTGATTACCTTCGTGTGTTAATGTTGATGATGAAATATTACAGTGATGGTGGTGAATAATGAGGAGACAGAGCTGAACGCGTATCTGTTTATTAGGAGGAGTAACGTTAGCGCGCTCGGCTAAAGCGTTTGGGAAATGGAGACTGAAACTGGGGAGCGGCAACGCTCTGATAAACAGCAGGGGGCGCTCTCACAGTATTCACTACTTACAGTTTATCACGCTTTAGTTCTGTTTGACCTTCTTTACATCAGTAACG
This sequence comes from Colossoma macropomum, assembly GCF_904425465.1. Lineage (NCBI taxonomy): Eukaryota > Metazoa > Chordata > Actinopteri > Characiformes > Serrasalmidae > Colossoma > Colossoma macropomum. The sequence continues at coordinate 36,982 of NW_023495475.1, forward strand.
GTAGCTAACGCAGCTGTCTGGATAACTAACTTGATTATTATTTTGATGATGTGTTTCAGCTGTGTGTGGATGGTCGGTTGCTAGGTAACAGACATGACAGTTGATTGTCCACTTTGATTGAGTAAGTTAAGATTTCCTAACTTGAGATAAGATAATATTCCTAAATTAAGATCAGATTTGTTTCTGTAATATGAATGTGTGAAAAATCTTATCTTGACTTGTCAGATCTTAAGACGAAAAAGAGAGGACGTTTCTGTAATACAGCCCTTGGTTCTTCATCACTAACTTAAGCTAGAGATCCGGTTTAAATTAAATAAGCACATGAAGATAAAGAAATATTAAAGACATTTTAGTTCAGTTCAGTCACTGTACCTTAGTGTTTAGCAAATCCAGCAGACAAAAAGAGAAAAAAGTATGTGTCTTAAAAAAACGCACACAGAGTAAGTAATGAGTACATTATGCACAAAAACATATACACAAATAAATGCACTGATATACAGGATGGACATATGTCACTTTCTCTCTAGTTACATGAACACATCCTTAATTATCCTGAATAAATCCTATAAAATGTGACCATCTTTGGTTCAGATTTGTACAGGCTAGTCAGGAATAATGAATGAACCACAACAGGGTGGACAGATGGCTATCAAGATTAGTGTCCAGTACTAGACCTGAGCAGATACAGAAACATTAAACACCTAAAAAACTGAGCACTTTAAGGGGAATTCCACAGTTCAGTGTGTGAGGTGTGAATAGAGAGATTCAGAGTGGTTTGGTGTGAAATGGTTCAGATGTTTTTACAGTGGTGGTGATAGGAACCAGGGGTCACCATGACTACAACACAGTTATTTACTATCTAAAACCACCAGTGAACCTACAAGGGTCTTCTGAGTTTATATGGAACGTTGATGATAGAAAATAGTGAAAAACTGAAATACAAAAAAAAAAAGAGAAACAATTATAAACACTGATACAGACTGTATGATTCATTTATGATAAATTCAGCCAGCTCACATTACTGCTGTTCTGTTTCCAAACACACCTGAATATAAAGAAGATAAAAGTAGAATAAATATGCATAAAATTAATTACAAAAGCAGATAGACTGTTCTTAGCAGGAAGAACGAAATTGTAATTTTTTAAATGATTTATTTACAAAGCATGCTGTTCAGCGCTGCTGAATCACTGCTCATTATGCTTGATGTTGTTGAGCGGGACCGGAGGGCTTCATGTGAGATGGGCTCATACGAAGTTTTAGTTAAATGTGCAGAGCTCAAAAACACAGTGTGGCAATTGAAGGAGTAGCTGCAGGAGTTCATTCCCATCAAGCGTAAATAAGTAAACACGATCAACGATTTAAAGAGTGTGATTAGTAGAATCTGTTTGATTGGAATGAAAACCTGCAGCCACACCAGTCCACTGTGAATTAGATTTGGCACCCCTTGATGTAAAAGTAATATAGTGTGACTGAAAAGATTCTCAAAAACTTGGGTTTGTTAGTTAAAAAAAGAGTGTAGAAGTTGCAGATTGAACACATTAAATGCAATAAAATAAACATAATCTCTAACAGTTCTGTTAGCTAGCGGTAGCTTTTCATTAGATAACTTGTTCTGCTTGTGTTACTGATTGCATTTCAGATGTTTGGAATTTGGGGGCGGGTTTAGAGGGGGTGTGTTAAGTAACAACACAAATAACAACATTCACTGATGTTTCTAAAACCTATATTACATTATACAGATATATATGATTTCTGTTTAGTGAACGTCCCCCCAAAAGAAATAAAAACCAAAAGAAAAATAATTAAAAAAGCAACACATTGATTAGTGATGATCTCTCAGAGTCCACTGGTCATTATTGGGAGGTGACAGTCTTTCTTTTTCTGGACTGTTGTTACTGAGTTTTTTTATTCTAAAGCTGTTCCTTTCGTTATTCATCCGCAGCTGCTGATTTTCTCTCCTCAGACGCAGAATCACCACCACTAACCCCACAATCACAGCTACAAGTACAACCAGCAGTACAATCAGTACAGTGACCCACACTGGAACAGCAGCTCCTCTATCTGTGTCCAGATCTGGATGGTCATCTACAAAACACACACAGGTTTGTAATACAGTGAGTTTAACTGAACACCATCATACCCTTCATTTTATCACTTCCACCTGCTGACCCCACGGTCAATGTGTAGGCATGAATGACCTCTTCATTCCTTTTATCCATTACAGTATAAACTCCACTATCAGATGGAGCCACTGCTCTCAGCTGTAGAGCAGATGTTAGAGACGCTCTGTGTATGTATTCGGGTTTACACTGTAGTGACCGTCCATCCACTGTACAGATCTGACCACTGGATGGTCCGGCTGCATCTCTGCTGTTATAAATCACCTCCACTGGATCTGGTACTTCCAAATCCACAACCAGAGAATCACCAGGTCTCATCCACAGACGTACACAGTTAATATATAACAGTCTTATAATTCTTGGACATTACTTCTCTAAACTCCCCCTTTACATCTTCATACATACATATATTGTCATGATGCTTCTGTAAGACATTTAGACTAATATAATCCGCCTTAATACGTATTTATGTTACTAATGCAATGAAAAAATACATCAGATGAAACAGACATTTTCGTTATTGTTACCTTATATGAGTAATACAACAATAACAACAATAAAGACACTTCTGTAATATTGTATTACTGCATTATAGATGTGTTTCACTCTGGAGCTCTTTTCAGAGCACAGAGGACTGATGTGTAATCTTAAAGGCTGCAGCATCAGTATAAGGGCACGTGTGTGATACTGTCTTCAGCTGTAAAATGAATTAAAATGAAGTGCTTGAAACCAGAGGTGGGAACAAGGGAACAAGTTGTAAGTAACAAGTCAGTCTCAAGTCAAGACAGTCAAGTCTCGATTCAAGTCCCGAGTCAGTACAGGCGGATCTCAAGCCAAGTCCCAAGTCAGTAGTCCTAATTTTTGAGTCCTTAACAAGTTTGCTTAAGCTAATTTAAAGCCATAACACTGAATAAGAGTAACAGTACTGTAGTATTTTAACGACAGCATGTTAGCAGCGTATGGCTGTATATAAATTTGTATTAATTTTTTGACCCTTCCAACAAAAACCATGGTACACAGATAACCCCACTCTTAAAAAGGATGGTTCTTCAAGGGTTAGAAAACAGTTCTAAAAACACTCAAAGAATTCTTTGCATGGGTAAAGTGCTCTTTGCATCTTGAAAGGGTTCTATAAAGCACCCAAAAGGGTTCTTCTATTGTTACGATGTCAAGCTTGTAACAAAAGGAGAACCCTTTTGGGTACTCAATAGAACCCTTTTCAAAAAGGTTCTATATAGGACTATATCTACAGAACATTCTTAAGAACGTTTCATGATGCAAAAAGCATTTTAACCTTGCAAAGTGTTCTTTGAGTGTTCATGGTTCTTTTTAGAACCATTTTCTTTATTAAAGGACCTTTGAGGAACCATCCTTCTTACGAGTGTGTGACAGACATACCGGTATACACAAAGAGTAGAGCACTGCACAGGAAAAGAATTTACTACTGAACTTAATTTAAAAAACTTTATATTTGAAGATATTTTAATCATTTTGGTAACACTGGGCGCACAGGATTAAAATAAAAACTAGCTCAGCCAACTAAAAACAACGGCGTTTGAACTGAATTTAAATGACAACGGAAACCAAAACGACGGAGCTGAACGAAGTTTACCGAAAAAGAAAAAAAATGATAGTAAAGGTATGAAGCTGAAGTTGACTTTTTTTCACCAGCTTCTTAGGTGAATTTTCCATTCCACCTTAAATGGTGCAGCTGTTACATTCAGTCACTGCTGCACTATTTAAGGTGGAACGGCAAATTCTAATACGAAGCTGGTGAAGAACAAGTCAGCTTTAGCTTCGTGGAGAATGTTGTGCTTGTTTACCTGCAGAAGCTGTTAAATCAGTCAAACAGAGACACCGTGATTCTTTAGTTTTGCTACCATGAGGAAAACGGTCAGTTCGCCTGGTGAGTTTCTCCAGTAAGAGTTTAAGTGCTGAGGGTGCACTAATGCTGTTGATACGTCACTTGTTTCCAGCTTATGGAGGCAAACTTAAGCATAAATGCTTCACTTCTGATAGCAAGAGGATAGTGGGCCACTGTCGGTCCACTGATGGCAAAACCGGTGGTCCGCTGGCGTTTTACTCAGCGTTTTCCGGGCGGCCCACCTGTGTTTAAGGAGAGTATTAGACTAAATTCCACTTATCATCTCTTATTTTCTACTCACAGTCCAATTTACTGTTTTTACTTCCTTCCTTTCTTTAGTTACACTTTGTAAATTAGTTTAGTGAATAAGTTTAATCCGGCTGAGCGTCATCAACAACATTTACTATAAAATAATTTTACCTCAGGCCTAGTCATTATTTTTTTCTCTCAGTTGTTTGTAATATTTGTCTAAGTTTATTTTCTAAAATAAAAATCTCTGTGCATTTAATATCTGTTTGGGGAAATTAAAAACAAATTATTAAAACAGGGCAGTAATCTGGGTGATGTGAAGATGGACCAGCAGTGGCAAACAGTCAGTAGTGTGCTGACTTCATCAAGCCAGCAGACCGACAGATGGTTGCTATCTGGGTTGTCTTCCTATATAAGTATAAGTACAGTATCAACCATCTGACGACGCTGCTGTTTATTCAGTTTATGGTAGAAAACCAATCCATTGACATGAAAGGTAACTGACTGTGTAGCCATCTGCAGTCAGACACTCCACGTTTCTTACACCTTCTCGAGTCTTTCCGAGTCTTAACGTTGAAGTCTGATTCAAAGTCTGAGTCATTGGTGTTCGAGTCAAAGCCAAGTCGCAAGTCTCTCTCGATGACTTGACAGCAATGAGCCTTTTCAGACAGGGATAGATACGATTTCCTTTGAAGGCTTTAGTTCCTATAATTGAGATACCCTCACCCATTTGGTAACTCACTTACAAATTTGTTTCCTGTGTGTTTTCCTGGGGTGTGTTTTTGTCCTGCTCTGACACATCACACATACACAGCTGTTATTTGGTGTGTCAGTGAAATGACACTGTCCTATCAAAGACAGTTCTTAGTCATATTAAGGTAAAAAACAAACACACAACACTCTGATGACTGGCAGAAATCTGGCTTATGAGAATATAACTTCATCAGCTCTGTACACATCTGATACAAATCATAAGCTCTGCATCTAAATTACTAGAGTTCTGTCAGTAATGGTCAGTGGACACTTACGCTCAATCTGCAGCTGCACATCACAGAGATCTTTACCATCACAGTCACACGTGTACCAGTCCCTCTTAGTGAAATCAGCGTCAGTGATGGTGAGAGAGAGATTCCCCTTCAGGTACTGATCATGGATCATCTGATATCCCTCCTTCACTGATCTGCATGAAGTCTGATCACACTCAGCCAGAGTATCAGTGGGTTTACTGAACACAGTCCATCTGACCAAACCAGAGCATCTCTCAGAGCAGGACAGAAGAGCAGGGTCATGAAGATTCACCCTCACTGTAGGAACAGATGATTCAGACACTGAAAGAGAGAATACAACAAAATTATTAAAAACGAACAGCAAATGAAAGATAAACAAGTTTTAATGGATATTTTTATTGTAAGAAAAATAAAAGGTCAAGTTTGTCACTGAAAAATAGCTGGAGTTAGAATATTATAATTATTTTTTTTTTCTCATTTCAGTGAGGTGTGCTACCTACATTCTTTGTTTCTTGTTTAAGTCACGTTTGTTCAGGAGAAATTCTGAGAGATCAGGACTCTGGGTGAAGCCTGTACTGTGCAGAGGGCTGTGAGGACTAACAGATGACTGAAATCAGAGGAATCAGTCTTTCTGTGAGGGGTTCTCTCATTTCTAGCTTTGATTAGGATTTAAAGAGTCATGTTGAGCAGGTAGAACTTCAGCAGAGCTAATAGTGTAGCATGTGTCACAGCAGAGTCAGTCTCCCAGTGCTCTAAATCTGAGAGGACAAATGTGGAGAGGACCACTACTGTGTGTCTCAGGGGGTCCAGCTCACACAGGCTGAGGACCACGACCACTGCTTTAAGAGACTTGCCGCACAGCAACAAACACATTTTAATAAGCTGTAATTCAGTTTACACAAGTGAAAATTTAACCAACATTCTGGTTAAATTCTGTTTGGAACATCTTCAAAAAAAAAAAATAGAAGATAATGTGAAAGTAGAATGTTCTGTCTAACTTCTTTTATTTTTCAAATATAACTTCTCATATTCTTACATCACATTTGATGAACTTACTGAGTGGAGTTAGACACTAATAATGCTGGTGACTGTAGAAAAAAAGTCATCCAACAGTGGGATTATGAGCGTTAAGGCGTCTAATAAATGTTTAAGCTTAAGTGATGTGGCGTCTTGCTTACAATAACTGAATTTGTTGAATTTAGAGAATTTGATGTTAAGATGATAAGATGATTGGTTGTTTTTTTTAGGTTGTCATATTTGTATTTTTAATAACACCATGCCAACACAATGTTTTAACTATTTGTCCTATTATTCAATCTTTCCTACCACACATGCACAAATCATTGGTACAGTATAGTAACGTTTTATTGTGTTTTCAGGCTAATTTGCCTTTTTTTTTCAACTGTATTATACAGCCTAACATCACTACTTACCTCTGACCAGGTGATTTCGTTATCATAACTATTATGCTACTAGTTTTAATGCTGGTGGCAGTATCGTATTGCAGTGTCGGTTGAGAGTGAAACTCAGGAGAGGCTCTTTAGTAAACACCAGCAGAAAAGGCACATACGAACACGGCGGAGCAGGCAGGTCACCCCACCCACACACCTTCACTCACTCTGAGCACTGTACCGCCTCTTCGCCTCCCCTGCTCATGCACTATTCATGACCAACCCTCTTCGGTGAAACTCAGCGGCAGAGCCAATAAAAACCCTTTCAGCTGCTGGGGACATTGTCCAAGAACCAAAACCTGTTTTGCTTGCGAACGAACTTCAACACATCACAGAACCAGTTAATGTCTGTACATGTAACCCCTTTTAGCCTATTAATGAACTAAAGCAGCAACACTGCAGACTGTATGCCAATGCTGAAGTTGCGATAAGGCTATGGACCAGTACAACCAGGTTCGTCGAGGAGGTGGAAGGTGTGTGACAGCAAACACAGGAGGCAGAAGTAGAGTTATAAATAAAAATAGTCACTTTACTGAATGATAAAGGAAATATACAAAGCACAAAGTAAAAAGATATTCAACAATTAAACCACTTTCCCTTCTGATCCTGAGATCAAGTTGATCCTAAACGCTTAAATTAAATGTGGTCCTATTTGTGTTCTAGTTTAATGGGTTTAAGGCTTAGTTATCTTTGATTTAGTTAAGGCTTAAGACTGGGTTCAGTAAATTATCTCTTTAGTTTAGTTGGATTATTATTGTTTAGGAGTTATTGCTACTTTGGTATGAAGCCTAACTAGAATTATTTCTCTATTTTAAGTTGATATAGTTTAGACAGATTTAAACCCTTTGTTTTCACCCTAATAACTCAAATAAGTTTGAGAAAAGTTCTCAAATAAGTCAAATAAGTTTAAGAAAATTTCAACAGTGAAACACCAGCACTGCCCCAAAATCAAAGCCATCCTGTTTTATATACAGCAGAGACCATTTCATAAAAAGGCCTCAAACAAACACTGAAACTCTGGATTAGTTTCTTTATTCAGGTTAATTGATAGCATGAAAATATTGCACAATATTCTAATGGTTCATCGTTTAAAAGGGTGAAACTTCACTCGCCATCCTAACTGGAATACCTGACATCTGATTTAAATGCCCCACACAACATTACAGTAGTGTCTTTAGTTCTGAAAGCTTGTCAGAGGCCTAGTTACAGTCGCTAAACGCGATTGGACATTCAGTATTTAGGGGAGGGATTTAGTGAAAGGTGACCTGATTGGTTTGATTTATCTGTGAAAGTTTATGTTCTTGTGTATGATGATGTTTTACTCCACAATATCATGTAAAAAGTAATGAATAAAATGTATAACATTTCACTGTGAATTGAAAGTAAAAATATCAAAAAATGGAAATACAGCACAGTGAAGTACAGTGTGTATTTGGGTAACCATGTTGATGATGTTGATATAGACAGAGGGTTGTTTCATACATAGAAGGCATAGTAACTTGTGTTTTCAGCCTGTTAAAAGTTGGGTTCCTAGAGAGCTTTAAAACTTCACATAAACTTCATATATAAGTATTTTAAGTACAATATGATCAACGCACTATTTACACCAGGAATTGTGTGTATCAAAAAAAATCTGGAACAGTTTAGGTGACTGAGCTGGTAATTAAGGAGTGGGCAGTTATGGAGGGTATTTTGTATCACCTAAGAAATACATATATAAACACATACTAAACACCTATTCCTGCAGATACAGTAGCTGTGAGTATGTGTGTAGCCTGCCATGATTCCTGGCCTCAACAACAGACCCAGTCCAGCTCTGGTTAGTCAACTAAACCGTTTAGATAGAGTTAGTTTTTCAGTTCACCTGACTAAAGTTAAATAATACATCATTAAACTGAGATCTTGTAGATCCACTGAGGTGGGAGCACATTCAGTTAATGTGCCAAGATCTCTTCCCATCATCAATCATAAAGGTCTATTATGGACTTAAACCTGTACTTTTATTTTGCCAGATCTCCTTTTCTATGTGTTGATCTTTGGAAACGAGAAGAAACGTATGGAATCGACTCTTTGATTGTGATCGACTGTGATATAAACTGACCAGACTGATGACCAATTCAGAATCTACTGATAGAATATGAGTATAGACACAATCTGAGATTTATTATTGTGGATTAAAACATAATTGTGGGTAACAAACATAAAACAAGATGCATTGTACTAGAATAATATCATAGTTTTATCAGAAAAGCTTTCAGAGTAAACATATTAATCACAATGTTTACCTGATGTGGAAAAACTATAAAAACATTAGCTGTGAAACCCACCCGACTTTCTCACCTGTAATCCAATAATATCCAGTCTCACAGCGTCAATGAATACGTACACTAATAAATAAATAAACTAAAAATAGTTGGATCTAATTGAAAATGTGTTTATTTATATACCAGTTAAATCTAGTGGTGTAGTCTATACATCAGTAAGTAAATGAACTGATTAATTAATTCATTAACAAATAGATAAATAAGTAAATAAATAACACACACACACACACACACACACACACACACACACACACACAGACACACACACACACACACAGACACACACACACACACATACCCCAGTATAGCCTAGAACACCAAGCCCCACAGTAGAGTCCTTCAGTGTCTCCATGTTTACATAGTTTGTATAACAGCGCCCTCTGCTGGACTAAAACATCATTTATAAACAACAAAGTCATTTCACTTCAACGAACTTACTGTATTTGATTTCTCTGTGCTATTGCAGCATTAGAGGTTCTCACAGTCCTAACTAAAGCCACAATATGATTAATGTACTTATTAAAATGACACTCTCCTGATCGGTGGTCAGCAGTCAGTGTTACCCAGCTTAGAGGAGATCACCTGACATGTTACTGTCTGGCCAGTGTGGATTATAAATACACAAATAAATAAATGTACACAAAGATTAATTTTATACAGAACATAAATACTATTTATGATGTGTATTATGGCCACAGAAACTTTATTTAGTCCAAAAAATATAAGATAACCATGATTGAAATATAACTACATAGAGCCATGTTGTATATTAAGGTCTACATTGTGTAGACAAATTAATTATGGTAATAATAGAATAATAATAATGAAAACATAAGGAAATTGACTGGTTAAGTTGGTTCAAAGAATTCTATAGCAGTGGTAGTTAAAGGAGCTTTCAGAGTCACTGGTAGACCTTTTAGACAGTAATGTGAATAAATAAAAGAGGCCTCAGCTGAGAATCCTGCAGATGAAGAGCAGATAAACATCAAAAGCCACTCTTCCATACAGATATAAAGAGAAAGAGTGACAGAGAAAGTGAGAGAGAGAAATGAAAGAAAAAAAAGCATGAGACTGATCAGTGAAGCTCTCTCTAACCCTAACCCTAACCCAGAATGAATATGTGGTGTGTTTGAAACTGTAACATAAATGATAAAATAGCTTTTATTTCACCCCCGATTATGATTATAATGGACTGTTCCATGTTGTTAGGTGCCAACACAACCGCGTAAGGCTGACTGGTATGAAAAATGCACTAACGATCTACGTTCTGGAGAGGAGGTTCTTCAGTGTGATTTTCTGGCTGTTGAGAGGAAAATTCACATTAAGGTTGTCCAAGTGCAGCAGAGAAACACAAAAACAACAGCAAGTGACAGTTCAAATGTAGCAGCATCAAGTAAACAAACCAGACCAATCAGAAAATAGCTTAAGACTTCAGCTGAGATGGGTGAGCTTCCTTGCTACGCTAAGCTATCATATTGGGCAGCTTGTTTTTATCTGTTAGTATAAATAGCTCCAGTGTTGGGTAATTACTCACAAAAGTAATCCATTGCTAGTTACTTCTCTTAAAATGCACTGGGATTACATTACTCACTACTCTTTATTTGTGTGTTTCTCTGTACCAAGCTTTCTCACTATTTTGGCAGGTCATTTCTCTATAATTAAGATTAAGTCATCCTTATTAGTCCCACAACAGTGAAATTTCACCTCTAACCCATCCATGAAGTGAAACACCACATACACACTAGTGAGTACACACACTAGGGGGCAGTGAGCACACTTGCCCAGAGCAGTGTGCAGCCCTATCTACAGCACCTAGGGAGCTCAAGGGCACTTCAGTCACATACTGTCAGCTCAGGGGATTGAACCAGCGACCTTCCGGTCACAAGGCCGGTTCCGTAACCTCCAGTCCACTACTGCTCAGGCAAAGTTACCTGCTATCATGGTGATAGTTAAATAATCTTATATTATTCTTACAACAACGTCAATTTTATAAGTATTAGATATGATCAACTAGACGAGTTGATGCTTGCCAGGATAAAATTTTTTGCAGTGTAAACAGATATGCTACTCGGGAGCACCAAAAGTTTAACAAGTGGTTCCCTGTTGAGTTTTGTCATTATAAGACTCCAGTCTAGCCAATCAGTATTAAAATCATATACATAATAATCATAAGCAAACAATAAATAATAAATTATGCAATATTGAATTAACGACTCATTCAGATTTGTAATTCGTGGGAATAACATATGAACATGTATGAATAAAAAGCTTCAGTCAAAAAAATTTAATAAAAAAATAAGGTGAAGACTGGAGACTGGAAGACTGAAGATAATCATAGATGTTTATTAGTTTTTGAAGTGTATATTTTCCTTCATGATGCCAGCAGTGATTATTTACAGCTATATAAGGGTTTCTGTTTAATGACCCTTCACACAAAGATATGAGGTCAGGATCTGGGCAGACCCCCCCACAACCCTCCCCTCTCTAAGCTTTTATTGATAGTTATTTTGATACAGAATCTGATCCAAAGTTATATATCGTTATAGATAATACAACTGCACACTACACCAGTGTAATTTTAGGAAGATATGCTAAGCCAAAGAATGTTTACTTTAAAATACGCTGAAATCACTGTTTAGTATTGTTTAATTTAGTTGATCACTAAATCAAACGATGATCACTGGTTTAAAATACTAAGTTAAATTAACAGGAATATACTGCATTACTATATTCGGGTCTGTTTTTGCTCCAATACTGATATGGGCATCTCTAGTATTTTCTGTTTGAGGGAACAAAATTCTAGACTAGAACGTCTTGCTAATTTCAGTCACAGTACAAAGTGCTTTTAACATTTCCTTTAGTCCTATAGAGTGATGCAGTAAAGTGTGTTAAGACTGCTGGACAAAACTAAAGTTATATAGTGTTGCATTAAGCTTCTACATTAAAGCCCTACAGATGAAGAGCAGACAGTGCTGGACTGTCCATACTGATACACACGAACACCTCAGAACTCCCGCAGAGGTAACGAGAGGGAAAGCAAAGAAAGAAAGAACAGAACAGAGAGAAATAATTGCATTACATTTTACATGTTTGCATTGGCAACCATTCTTATCCAGAAGTCCTTACAATTGAGTCATTTTTACAGAGGAAAGCGAACGTGGTGTTAAGAGTCTTGCCCAAGGACTCTTATTGGTACAGCGTGGAGAGCAGAGGTGTTACCCACTGCACTAAACCACTATACCCAATAAAAGAAAGCAAGAGAATAACTGGTGTTGATCTCTCAGTGTTCCTCGTTATGACTGGCGGATGACAGTCTCTCTGCTTCTGGACTGTGGTGTTCATTCATTTCAACTCTGTTCCTTCCGCTGTTCATCCG
>NW_023495476.1:0-35000 GCF_904425465.1 Colossoma macropomum
TAATTTGGATGTTAAGTGCTTCTATGAAAAGTGCTGTGACACGTTTCAGTGATTTTTTAACTATAATAAAGCTGGATTTTTGCAAATATAAACCTATAACTTTAGTTGGTCATGGGTATGGTGTATAATGAAAGATTGTTTCCAAGAAAAATTAACAATAAATTAGACATAATACAACATGGGGAGATATTTTCTATTTTAAGCATTGATGCTACATTTTTGGAAATAATAAAAAAAAAATGATATTTTCAGGAGTGTTGGTTTTGTGTACCAATGAATTCCTGTTTCTGAGAAGAATTTTAAAAATGTTAGGTATTATACACTATTTGCAAACATTTTATTAACCGATTTAAGGGTATTACTTAAAAGGGTATTAAAGATGGTCCAAAAATTCACATGAAATTAAACCTATAGCCTTAGATTTCAGCAGTTTTGGTGAAAAAAACAAGGTGTTGTTCATGCTTATTCTTGATGAAAACTGCTTTTACTTTTTCACAATTAAGAGGGGAAGTGTAAATTTCTAATTATAATGGTTTTGATGGTTCACTGAAGGGATGTTTCCAAGAAAAAATTACAGTGTTTTAGATACAATACACCATGTAGAGATATTTTATAACTGATTCATATTATTTTAGTTGAAAATAAAAGTGATGTAAAAATGGTCTAAAAATTCACACAAAGTTAAGCCTTATGTATTTTAGCAATTTTGGTCAAAATTAAATTGGTTTTTATGTTAAATTTTAATGTTTCGTGGCTTTATGTATTATTTTGTGACATTTTGCAACACACACACACACACACACACACACACACACACACACACATCTTCTAAGCCGCTTATTGCTCTGGGTCGCCGGGGGAGCTGGAGCCTCATTTTCCAATAATTTCAAACAAAAACAAATATATATTTTTTTTAATTAAAAATATTACTTCCCGGAGTGACAGTTTTGTGTACCAATGAAATCTTTTTGAAAGAAGAATTTGTAACATGTTTGATTTTATTTACCATTTCGAAACAATTTACAACTGATTTACTTCAATTTTTTGGGAATTTAATGATGGTAACTTTTTTATTTAATGACTTGTAACTTTTATAGCGCCAGTGCTAAATGCTCAAAAAGTTTACATACCTGCGTTTGAATTACTGAATTAAAAGCTAACTTTTTATTTTAGATGGGGGGTGGTTCGTCTGTAAAACTAGGCTTTAAATATTATTTAATGAACACAGGAATGTTTCAGTAAGGCAAGTCATCACCAAAATAAAAGTCTTTTAGAGCTCTAGTCTCTTTAGGGCCCTGGGAATCATCTAAATCTCACCCTTTGACAGAGCCTAATGTGTGTGAATTTGTGTGTGTGTTTACTTCACTGTGATGGAATGTTTGTCCACTTTAATCTCACTTTAATCACACATTTAAAAACATGCCAAGCGCTTTTAAACAGTCAAAGCACTTCCTGTACCCTTCACTCAGTTTGACTGCAGTCCATAAAACAGCATTTAAGAACTGAAGGCAGATCAGTGTAACTACAGATCCACTGCTGACCCCTGACAATTAGAGCAAGGCCTTCAGTTCTGGCCATAAATGTATTCGTTTTACAGTGACTCTGTCAGTAAAGAGCTCTGACCGACGCTGTTTTCCACTCCTAATGACGTTCGCCGTCTGAGAGGAAACTGTAAATATGTTTTTCACCAAACTCTCCCTGTAATGATGGAAGGACTCGACAGTGCAGGTTGATCAGGTCACACATTTATCAGTGAAACTGGAATCTCTCGTTTCTCTCTGAACTGATCCTGAAGTGTCTTTATCTCGAAACTCTCAGTCACAGATCGCATTAATGTCCTTAATTGCCTCGTTAACACAATCGTTATGACGTGATAGTCTCTGACCTATGAGGGGGTCAGGCTGACGTGTTGTCGTGGTAACTTGAGAACAGAGTGACTCATGTAGGCTCGAGCTCATACACACACACACACACACACACACACACACACACACACACACACAGGTACTGACCTCCATCCAGATGCCTTCGAGCCTCGTATAAAAGTGAAAACCCAGAACGCCCCTCCCCCCCGGGCCCCTCGCTCCGGGACCTAGGACTTCAGATTCAGTTTGGGAAATGATGATGGTCAGTAGAGGGGTATGATTTTCTGCACATAGCCAATCTCTCTCTCTCTCGCTCTCTCTCTCTCTCTCTCTCTCTCTCCCACACCTTTCATTATTCCTTCATTTTCTCTCTCTCAGTCTTGCCCTCTCTCTCTCTTTTCTCTTTCTTTTCTCTCTCTCTCTATCTTTTCTTTTTCTCTCTTGGCTTCTCTCTCTCTCTCACTCTCTTTTTCACCACCTCCCTCTCTCATTCTCTCTCACTCTCCCTCTTTTCTCTTTCTTTCTTTTCTCTCCCTCAATCTTGCCCCTCACTCTCACAACTTTTTCTTTCTTTCCTCTCTCTAACTCTCCCCCTCTCTCTCATTCTCCCTCATCCCCCTTCTCTCTGTCCCTCCTTCACTCTCCCCTTTCTCTCTCTCTCTCTCTCTCACTCCCTTTCTTTCTCCCCCCTCCCCCTTTTTCTCTCTCTCACTCCTCTCTTTCTCTTTTCTCCCCTTCTCTCTTGCTCTCTCACTCTCACAACTTTCTTTTACTCTCTCTTACTCTTTCTATCTCTCTGTCCCTCCTTCACTCTCCCCTTCTTTTTCTCTTTCTCTCTCTCTCCTCTCTCTCACTCACTCTCTCTCTTCCCCCTCCCCTTTTTTCTCTCTTTCCCTTTCTCCCTCTCTCCTTCTTTTTCTCTTTCTCTCCCTCTCCCTCCCCCTCTCTTTCTCTCTCTCTTCCCCCTCTTCTTCTCCCTCTCCCTCCCTCCCTCGCTCTCTCTCTGTCCCTCTCCCTCTCTCTCTCTCTCTCTCTCTCTCTCTCTCTGCATGTCAGTGATAATAAAAGCTCTGAAGGAAACTCTATATCTGCCACTTCTCCCACACACACTCACCACCACGGAGAGAGAGAGAGAGAGAGAGAGAGAGAGAGTCAGTGCGTGTGTGTGTACAGGAACTCATGCGAGAGGAGGATCAGTTGTTTGTCGTTTTTTGGGAGATGATGGATGTCTGTTTGGAATTCCAGCTTTGGGAAAAGATTGTTGGAGTTTTATCCATAAAAACAGGCAAACTGGACAGGATCTGAACTCAAACATCAGCGGTCATAAACGGTACAGTGGACCTGCTCTTTCACCGTTTACTCACTTTACAGTTCACTTTTCACCATTTTTTAATATTACATATGATATACAACATTATATGTAGTTTACAATGTACAAAAAAAACATGTTGGTAAAATCACTCAAATATTTCTGATTTTTTTCAATATTCTTCAAGAAATGGTGCTTATTTAAAGTTACTCATCTTTGTTTAGGGGCATTAATACAGTTATTACTACACTCAATAACAGTCACTAATACAGCACAATATAGAGTCATTAATACAGTCAGTAACACAGTCACTAATACAGTTATTAATACACTGTCTTATGTTATTAATAAGGTCCTTAATACAGTCAGTAATGCAGTCCCTAATACACTATTATTAATACACTGTCTTATGTTATTAATAAGGTCCTTAATACAGTCAGTAACACAATCACTAATGCAGTTATCAATACTCACTTATAATTATTAATACAGTCATTAATACAGTCAACAAGTAATTTACACAGTTAGTAATAGTAATTAATTTAGTTATTGTAATCAAAAATATTTAAAAAAGTAATATTTTTAAAAAGTTAATATTTAATACATTAAATATTAACATAACTATTAATTTAGTCACTAATGCATTAATTAATAATCAGTTATAGTCATTGATTTAGTCATAAATATGGCCAGTGACAGTCAGTAACATAGTCACTAATCTTTATTAATAGTTATTAATACATTGACTTAGAGTCATTAATACAGTCATTAATACACTTATAATCATTAATACAGTCAGTAACACGGTCACTAATAGTCATAAATAAAGTTATTAATACACTGACTTATGGTCATTAATACAGTCATTAATACACTTACTTTTATGATTAACACAGTCATTAACACAACCATTAACACAGTCAGTAATACAGTTATTAATACACTAATTTATAATTATTAATACAGTCATTAAAAAGTCAGCAATAGTCATTTATGCAGCTATTAATGTTCATTAATACAGTCATTAATTCAGTCAGTAACAGACATTAATACAGTTATTAATAGTCCTTAATGCAGTCATAGTTATTTATACAGTTATTAATATAGCCAGTAATCAGTAAAGTCAGTATGATTACAGTTGTTAATGGTCATAAATTCAGTTATTAATACAGTCAGTAATAGTTATTAATGCAGTTAATAAAATAGTCATTAATGTATTTATTAATGCAGTCAGTAATAGACATGAATACAGTTATTGATAGTCCTGAATGCAGCCATTAATGTAGTCATAGTCATTTATACAGTTATCAATATAGTCAGTACTCAACAAAGTCAGTATGAGTCACAATTACAGTTGTTATTGGTTATTAATTCAGGTATCAATACAGTCAGAAATAGTTCTTAATGCAGTTATGAACGCGGTCATTAATGTTTTAATCTCTACAAAAGTCAAACTGATGGTCAGAACTCATGTGGAGAGTTCGACAGATGTGATCTGGTTCAGTCTTTTAGAGTCTGACTATCTAGAAGGTTCTCATGTTCATCCTTTAATCGTGAAACATTCCTAGGTTGAAAAAGTTCTTGGTAACACTTTACTGTAGGGTGCTGTTCATAAACAACGCCACCTACATAAGCTTGTCATGACAACTGACATAACCCTACATAACTGTTTATAAATGCTTGTTCCAATAAGTGTCATTCGCTATAAAGGTTACATTTGCCAATTTTGATCAAAGTCAGCTAAAGTATCCTTTATGACAGATAAATAAGCATTTATGAACAGTTATGTTAGGGTTATGTCAGTTATGTAGGTGTCATTTACCCTTATGAACAGCACTCTACAGTAAAGTGTTACCAAGTTCTTCTTCAAAATCTGACAGAACGTCAGAGAGACATTACAGATAGGGAAGACATGGTTTCTTTGATTGTTACAAAATCATAATTATTCGCTTTTGCAACCCAAAGCTTGTTTATTTTGCCGTAACAGGCTCCCCTTTACATGTGGAGATTTTGGGGTCATTTTGAGATGATTTTGAGGCTTTAGCTTTAGCATTAGCAAGAAAACTTTTCTAATTTAGCCTAATTTGCTATAGCAGCTTTAATCAATAGTTGTCATCACTACGTTTTTTTCTCAGTATCAGATGAAAATCATGAAACATTGTACATCAACAATGTACTAAAGCACAGTAGCTAGTATGTGAAATATTTTGTAAAAATCATATAAGCATGGTATGGCATTGTTTGATGCCCTGTGTTTAAAATAAATGGGTCACTAAAACATAATTATTGATGCAAAACGTTGAACAAAATAAAATAGGAAACGAAATCAGACACAATCCAAAAGCTGGGATGGTTAATATGTGTTTTTTCATTGGAGGGGCTAAATTAATGATAATAGCCCAGAAGAGGCTGTTGCACAATAAAATACAGTGCAGACCCCTGATTAAGAACGATACCGTCTCATTGTCCACTTTGCAAAAATGCTTCCAAATAAGGATCTTTGCATGACCAAACTGTTTTCCAATAAAGGTCTGAGCCGAACTGCCTGCAGTTATTAAACTCCGGCAGACATAACATCTCCACTCCAGCGCTGATCCTGATTCACTCAGACTTTAACTTGTAATATGAGGTGATCCAGCCTCGGTGGTTTTATTGGCCTCTCTGCCGCCATCCTAGAGCTTTCGTTGGGAATTCTCCTGCTCTGGCATTCCGAGGATAAACATTCCGGAACTCACTGATTTGGAACACGTGCTGTGTGACATAGGGCTGGAATGTTCAAAACCTCGGAAAACCTCATACGGGACTTTCAGCGGCGTTAATGTGAACATAAACTGTATCAGCAGCTGAGATTTATGAGTCTGACTGGCCACTATATCAGAAACCGTTACCTTTGTAGCTCCACCTTGCTGGTGTGCAGTTAAGGCCTGCAGCACATCTGTTGATGTGGGTTTACAATAAAGTGGCCAGTGAATGGAAGTACAAGATGGGTGTTTCTAATAAAGTGGCCAGTGAGTGGAAGTAAAAGGTTGGTGTTTCTAATAAAGTGGCCAGTGAGTGAAAGAACAAGTTGGGTGTTTCTACTAAAGTGACCAGTTACTGTAAGTACAAGGTAGGTGTTTCTAATAAAGTGGCCAGAGAGTGGAAGTACAACATTGGTATTTCTAATAAAGTGGCCAGTAAGGGGAAGGACAAGGTAGATGTTTCTTACAAAGTGGCCAGTGAGTGGCAGTACAAGGTGTGTTTCTAATAAAGTGGCCAGTGAGTGGAAGTAAAAGGTTGGTGTTTCTAATAAAGTGGCCAGTAAGGGGAAGTTCAAGGTAGGTGTTTCTAATAAAGTGGCCAGTGAGTGAAAGAACAAGTTGGGTGTTTCTAATAAAGTGGCCAGTGAGTTGAAGTAGAAGGATGGTGTTTCTAATAAAGTGGCCAGTGAGTGGAAGTAAAAGGATGGTGTTTCTAATAAAGTGGCCAGTGAGTGGAAGTAAAAGGTTGGTGTTTCTTATAAAACGGATTAAGGTAGATTTAACATTTTTATGTTTTATTCCAGGTAATTTTGGACCATTTCAATTGTTCCATTCATCATGAAATGTTCACACAATTTAAATGACAAAAATAATCAAATAGAAAAAACTAAACAAATAAAGCTGTAAAAATTAGGTTTTCAAATGACAGCGTTGATATTGTAGATTTGTTTTTAATGTCCTACCTGTAAATTGCTAATCTTACATGAAGAAATGGGATTTTATTATTACTTGAGCTTCGCAGTCGCAGATTAATCCTCGTTTGGGATTAAGCTACACTGTCACTGGGAACTTTTTACTGAAAGTTCCCCTTTTTTGTCTAAGACTCTGCATCTGGGATAGGAGCCCAACATCTCTCAAGGCTAAACAAACAGCGTTGAATTATGAGCATAACGGCCATTCTTTAATATCCTGCTGGTCAGATTAGTGAGGACTGTGCAGGTACGTCACTGGATGTTTGTCAAATCAGGGGCCGTATCTCGAGTTCTGGAAAGATAAAATTACTTAGACTGAAGATAAATGGAGAGCAAAGATAAGAGTAGCCCCTTAAAAAGAAGGGGCTACCCTTATCTTCGCCCTATGCTTCATTCAATAAAACTCAAATTAGGCACTTCTAGCTGCATAAGTCACTATGAATTAAGCTTTATTCATAAAGCTGTGCATAATTTTGTCTGTTATTTGAAAATCACAAATCATGCATTTTTTCTTGTAATAATGCACAATATATACTTATGCTATGACCTTGTCACGTAAGTTGTTGCACATGTAGTAATCATCTAACTTCACATTCATTAGTGTAGAATTGGCAGCATACAAGCTGAGAATATTCTAAGTTCAAGCCCTTTTTAATAAACAAGCATGGATGATGGGTGATGAATTTGTGATGCACATTGACTTTTTTAGTCTCTTATTATGACGATAACTTTAAAATATGAAACACATCTTTAAGTACTAGTGACTTATTAAACTCTTATTTACTCTATGCCAAAAACTCTAGACGTCACTTGATGCTATCTAGAACCTAGGTATAATATCCTACCAATTATACACTAATACAGTGTGAGTTTTGGTGATTAATTCAACTTAACAAAGTGCATTTATTGTGCATTATTAATTAAAATAAGTTCTTACATACATACATACATACATACATACATACATACTTACTTACTGGTACACATATATACACACATATTAGCAACCACCTGGGATACCATAGCAACAGACTAGGGTTAACACAGCAATTGGCTAGAAATACCTTAAAAATCACTTGGGATATGATAGCAATGGCCTAGCAACAACTTAGCAACTACCATAGAAATGGTCTAGTAACATCTTACCATATGGACTAACATAGCACCACCTTGGCAACCACATGGGATACACAGCAATGGTCTGGCACAGGGGTCGCAACCCGAATGGTAAGAAGAGACATTTGTCAAGAATCAACAAAAATCGAACCACCTTGGGAGCCACAACATTTTAAGTCAAAGAAACAGTTAAAGTAACATTTCACCATCTTGGCTGTAAATCTGTCTCAGTATGTGCTGATGTACTATTATAAACTAAAAACTATAATATAAACAAAAACGCAGACTTTGCTCTGTTTTAAGCTTTAGCTCAGCTATAGCTGCTTTTCTCGCATCTCTAGCAGGAAACTTTTCCAAAAGTAGAACAGTTTCTTGTAAAATGTCTCTCAACATTCGACTTTTTACGAGGCTGAAGTCGCTTCTCATTCACCAGCTTCTTGTCCGAAATTTCCTGTTCCACCTTAGGAAAGCTAACTGTTGCACCTTTTAAGGTGGAACGTGAAAACTTCGAATGAGAAACTGACTTCAGCTTTACGACTTTTTAGTGTTTGACAGTTTCTCGTTGCAGATTAAACGTATCAGTAAACCAGCTGGAGTGATTATAAACACAAATAAGTCCATTCATCTCCAAATTATTGATGTTCATCTTAAGTCTCTCTCTTTGCCTTTTCGTTTGGTACTAGCTAGGCGAGACTCTTGTCTGTGTTGCTATGGTGACCAGCAGTCTGCGCTGATCTTCAGGGTTGAAGGGTGAATTAGCAGTTCTACATTAAGTCCAGCATTTAAGACCATTTATTGTTAAACTGTGTTGAACGATCAGCAGAGCTTTATTTTACTGTAAAGGAGGATTATTTTATCTTTACCTACAAATCTAATTCAGCTGTGGAGCCACAACAGGGCAGTAAAAGAGCTGCATGTTACCGACCCCAACCTAGCAACACCTTATCAACCACCTGGGATTTCATAGTAACAGGTTTCTCAGGCCAGCTTACAGTTTGTTCATAAACTTTGCATTTCCAGTTACAACTAATAATGAAATTATTAATGATTTTCACATAAAACACCTCCAATTATGTACTAATGCAGGTCATTATGAACAAAAAGATGAAGAAATCATTTAAATGTGGACTTTAATAAACCTCCTATATGTGTGTCCCTGAAGATAAAATGCAAGGTGATAAACAGCCGATAGTGAAAGTTAGTTGGCTCATCTAAAAAACTTCGCCTTCTTTTAAAATTTGACATTTTTCTCTGTTTATTTTCAAATCATTAAATAAAAATCCCTGCAAAGGTTTAGTTGATCATAACGCTAAAGCTTTGGGTCTGTTTCTCTCCAACACTCGGCCTCATGTTCAACAAACTGATGAAACTTTTTTCTTTCCAAACTATTGTGAAAAGTACATATTGAAACACTTTCAACCCCCTGAAAGGTTCGAGCGCTGACATCACAACAAGGGGAGAAAATGGGCGTGGCCTTTGGCTTTATGCCCAAGCATGCACTGTCAGTAGTATTAACATGTGTAATATTGTAAAAAATGATAAAGAAATGATTAGGCTTTAATGTTGTATATCATAGCAGACTTATAAAGAAAACATGCTAATTTCTTTTAAAACCTTTTAAAAGCTGGGTGTCTTCAGGCATTTGACGAACAGTGTTCAGTCCTAAATAGCCGATTGTTTTAAAGCAGGCCTGAACGTTTTTTTGCTGGATGTCTTGATTAATAGTTACATTTGGCACCATAATTTAGCTCCGCTGTGCCAAACTGAGCTCCGCTGCACTGACGCTCTGAAAAATAAAGGCACATTTCATTTGCAGTGCATAACATTTTCCTTGACAAATGCTGATATGATAATAAGGTCTGGTTTTGCAACCACTCAAACTTATATAAACAAACTTATCAGACATTGGAGCTGCTAGACGTGAATACATTAGCACTGCTCAGATCCCTCGCTTTACTCTGCTTTACAGACAGATTACTAACTTATAATACTACAACTAATAATAAAAATGATAGTCTTAGACTTCATTCAGTTGCTATTATAAATGGTTCCATAACTACTATAAATTATTTATTGACTATAAAAATATTATTCAGTAACTACTATGAATTATTGTTTCTATTATGAATCATTCAGTAACTACTATGAATTGTTCAGTATCTATTGTAAATTATTTAGTATCTACTATGAATTATTCAGCATCTACTATGAATTATTCAGTATCTACAGTAAACTATTTAGTATCTACTATTAATTATTTAGCATATACTATGAATTCTTCAGTATCTATTGTAAATCATTTAGTATCCACTATGAATTATTCAGTATCTATTGTGAATTATTTAGTATCTATTATGAAATATTCAGTAACTACTATGACTTATGTAGTATCAATTATTTAGTATCTACTATGAAATATTCAGTAACTACTGTGACTTATGTAGTATGAATTATTCAGTATCTACTATGAATCATTCAGTAACTACTATAAATTATTCAGTAACTACTATGACTTATTTAGTATGAATTATTCAGTATCACCTATGAATTATTCAGTAACTACTATGACTTATTTAGTATGAATTATTCAGTATCTCCTATGAATTATTCAGTAACTACTATGAATTATTCAGTTTCTATTAGTAAATTATTTGGTATCTACTGTAAATTATTCAGTATTATGAATTATTCAGTAACTACTATGACTTATTTAGTATGAATTATTCAGTAACTACTATGAATTATTCAATTTCTATATTAATTATTCAGTATCTACTGTAAATGATTCAGCATCAACTATAAATTATTCAGTATCAATTGTAAATTATTCAGTGACTACTATGACATATTTAGTATGAATATTCAGTAACTACTATGAATCATATAGTATCTACTATGAATTATTCAGTAACTACTATGAATTATTCACTAATTACTTTTAAGTTATTCAGTAACTACTGTCCATTACCAAGTCTCTACCATGAATGATTCAGTATCTCCTGTGAATGTTTGAGTTATCTGTTCTGAATTATTCAGAATCCACTATGAATAATTCAGTATGTAGAAGGAAACTGGTGTGTAAAGTCTGTAGTTATGAAAGTGAGGACTGACAGACACAGCCTTAGTTATTAGTTCTAAAAGAAGGGTAAAATGCTGCTGTTCAGCTGCTGTCTGTCTTCTGGTACACTGTTGTGGATTTCAGAGTTTTTGTGTAAGAGAATGTGTAAAACGTTTTGCTCTGTTTGTCCTGCTTTTATAGAGGAGTATCACAAACTCTCATGACTCGTAAATTGTGTAACCATCCCTGCAGAGCCCCCCAGACTAGCCCCCCAGAACAGAAGAGGAGGGGTAGTGGAGTTTTTTTTGGATGAGGGATTCTCAGGCACTGTATAGAGGAAAAGCCCCCCATAGAAAAGTCCCTCAAGCTTTTATCAGCCAATGAGATTCCTCTGTGTGCCCCCCACCAAAACTAACGCAATCCAGCTGCAGGACGAGCCCACTGAGAGCCGTTAAACACATCTGCTCTTTACCCACATTACACACACACACACACACACACACACACACACGCACACACACACAAACTCACATTTACACTTAGATTCAAATTACACACACATACACACAAATTCAGATAGAAAACACATTCACACTTAGATTTAAAATACACACAGTCACTTACATTCATAACATACAAAACACAACACACACACACACTCAGATTCAAAACATGTACACACACACATTCAGATTAAAAAAAAACACATGCACAAACGCATTTACACTCAGATTCAAAACACATACACACACACACACACTCACAAAACACATGTACACAGACTTTCACACACATACCCACACAGACAAAACGCACATTCACACTTAGATTTAAAACACTCAAACATACTCCAGACAAACACACACACACACGCACACACAAACACACACACGCACACACACACACACACACACACACACACACACACACACTCACAAAACACATGTACACAGACTTTCACACACATACCCACACAGACAAAACCCACATTCACACTTAGATTTAAAACTCAAACATACTCCAGACAAACACACACACACACACACACACACACACAAGCACAACATTTTGCAAACACTCTGCAGTAACAGTAATGGTAACTTTGGTATACAGATCAATATATAGCATGAACGAGAATGTAGGAGAGAAAAAAGTGAGATCAAAGAACAGGAGGGAGAGAGAAGAAGAAGAAGAAGAAGAAGAAGAAGAAGAAAGACAGAAGTAAAGGGAGAGAGAGAAAATACAGTGAAGAAAGAGAGAGACAGAGAGAAAAACAAGAGAAAAAGAGAGAGAGAGAAAAGTGAGAGAAAGAGAGAAGAAAAAGGAAAGAGAGAGAGAGAGAGAGAGAGAGAGAGAGAGAGAGAGAGCGCATCACTCCTGGTTGTATCAGTGTCTCGTCGTAATCCTCTGCCGCACTCATTCATTATTATGTAACACTGTGGGACAAATTCACTACAGCTAAAGAACGTGATGCTTCCAGCATTCGTGTAAACACGCACACGCACACACGCACACACACACGCACACACACACGCGCACACGCACACATACACACACACGCACACACACACACACACGCACACACACACACGCACACACACACGCACACTTTCCATAAAGAATCTGAGCTCTTTCACACGCGACTCAACCCGCTGGAGACTCCGTCAGTGGGAATCTGTGTTTTTTTCTTTCCTCTGGGTTTATTTTTCTTTTTTTGGCGAGCTCAGAGATTCTGGCAGTGATTTTCGACTCTCTCTCCGTCGCCCCTCTCGCCGAGAGCTTTCGCAAGTGCTTGTTGTTGCTGTTTTCTTCAGAAACTAAGTTTAGAGAAGCTTTAATGATGAATGTGGGGGATTATAGCAGATGATAAATGACTGTACTATAAAAACATTTCATCACAAACATTTCAGAATTGGTCCATATCCTACATTTTTCTTGTATTTTTATGACTTGTTCTTGGAGGTCCACTTATGATGTTTGGGCAATTTTACATTGACCTTTTTCAGACCTCTATTTATCTGCTATAATTAAACAGGCTGTTTTTGTTACTGTGCTTTTAAGACTGATATATGTAAATGTTTATCATCAGAACAAAACATTGTACCTCCATTTTTGGCATTTCTCTTTTTTTTTTTTCAGTTGCTCTTTACATTTACGACGTTCATGATAAATGGTAAGTTAATCTGTCAAATTGCCATTTTGGTGATAGGAGGTTTTATTCCGACAGTGAGTGCGTTTACATGCACTTAATAATCCGATAACTACAGAAAATCAGATTTTGTAAGTAATCTGATCAACACATTTACATGCACTTGAGTAATCAGATAATGGGGAAACTCCAGGTCTACATGAGTCAGACAGTAATCAGATTTCTGCTTTGCAACCAGCCAATAAACTCACAGAAGACGTGACGTAAACGTAACGTAAAACTCAAAGTTCATGCGGCAGTTTTTCTTTTAAAAACATTGCACCACTTTACCTGAAAATATGAACAGACATCATCTAAAACATGAAGAATATTTAAATGCTTCATTCATCAAGCGTGTATTTGGTTTCAGCGTCGCTCCAAAAGTGTTTCGCTGCGTCTCGTGGCAACGCTGCTCGCTTATTCTGGAACCACCTTCTGTTTTCGCACATGCGCAGACTGAGAAATCTGAAAGAAATCAGAGTAAGAGTTCACATGCACTGAGAAATCTGATTACTGAGCTAAAATCCAGCCTGGATTTCTTAGATTTCTAGATCTTACTCTGATCTGAGAAATCAGAGTGTGCTATTTACATGACCATTTAAATAATTAGATATCTGTGGAAATCCAATTATGATTGGATAATTGAGTGCATGTAAATGCACCCAGTGACAATATGTGTATCTGTTCTGATTGGCTGTCCTGTTCAATTTAATAAGCAGTCCAAGATAAAACACTCCTTATAACTTCAGTGTGAATGGGTGGGGCTAAACTGCTGCTGCCTGTATAGGCAGACATACGTACCTGGTTGCTGGTTGGAGCTTCTAACATCACAAAAACAATGAATTCCAACTAATTTGAAACTTTTTGTGGGGACAAACTTTTTGTACATGACACTGAACCTTAAATCCCTGTTTTCTTTTCCATTGCAGAACCTTTGCATTCTGATTCCAAAGTGAAGTCCCCTCCCCTGCATGACTGACAGGTCACCATGGAAATGGACCCCTCCCTCAACCTGACTGCCCTTGATGATGCTTTGTCCCTGCATCACTTCCAAAACGGATCATGTGACCATCTCTTGCCCACCAGTTCCCAGTACCAGAAAAGACTCGTACCCGTCTTTTACACCTTCATATTCCTTCTGGGTTTCCTTGGTAACGCGCTAGTCATCTGTGTGTTCTGCCAGAGTTCATCACGCCGGACTGTGGCCAACACATACCTGGTAAATCTGGCAGCGTCAGACTTGCTGTTCCTCTGCAGCCTGCCCTTCTGGGCCGTGTACTACTCCATGGGGTACAGCTGGGTTTTTGGGAGGGTAGCATGCAAGCTTTGCGGTGCCTTGTTAACGATCAACATCTACGCCAGCGTCTTTTTCATCACCTGCATGAGCGTGGACCGATACCGCGCCATCGTGTACCCGCTGAGCACCCGGAGCGTGTGCCATGCCCGGTGCATTAGCATTGCCATCTGGCTGGTGGCCGTCCTGAGCACCGTGCCGACGCTAGTTTTCCGAGATACGCACATGCTAAGCAACCTGAACGTGACAGCTTGCGTCATGATCTACCCCAATGCACTCTGGCACCCAATGCTAACCCTAGCTAAGAACACACTGGGCTTCCTGCTGCCATTTGCCGTGATGGCCACCTGCTACAGCCGCATCGGTCGCCACCTGCTGGCCACGCCCGACCTCTTGGAGCAGGAACCATCCCGGATAGACCGTGTTTTGCGCATGGTCATTGCCGTGGTCTTGGCTTTCTTCCTGTGTTGGTGCACCTTCCATGTGTTGGCCTTCCTGGAGGTGCTGAAGGACCTGGGCGTGACCCTGAGCTGCAGAACGAACCAGGCAGTGGAGGCACTGCTGCCCATCTCACTGTGCCTGGGGTTCTCCAACTCGGCCATCAACCCCTTCCTCTACTGCTTCGTAGGGAACCACTTCCGAGAGCAGCTTTGTCGGCTCTATGAGGAAAAGGCACCCAGGCTCTCGCAAAAGCGGGACTCCATCAGCACACGTCTCAGCTCCTTCTCACGCAAACTCAGCGACGTCAAAGACTCCGGTGTCATCGAGAGCCTGCCTCAAAACGGCGGACCCTAGTGGTGAGGACTGCAACTGCTGCGTCAACTTCATCGGGACTGGAGGAATTCACATAAGATGCCTTTTGAACTTTGGTGTTTAGGTGAAGACTTTTAAGAGTTCCTTGAGTGGCAAACAAACAAACAAACAAATGGATCTTTGACCAAATCAGGTTTTGTAAATATTACGAACAAACTAGTTAATCGGAAAAGACAATTATGCTCAAACCAGTTAAGGTAAGAGTGGAAGAGGATGGGCAGCCAAAAGATGTATGGATACAAGCAACGGAATCGTGACCAAGGCCTTCGGAAGCCTGAAGATCTAAACAGAAGACAGGATATTCTGGAGAAACACTTTCCAGAAGGTCTATATAATAACAATTTAAACAATGGCTCTGGATGCAGGTTACCCTAGTCTAGAGTTCTTTTGGGATAGTACTTAGATGCAATTGCTAATTACATAATTAATTTCCATAAATATTACATAGCAGTTAGTCACATTTGATGGAATTTCTCTATGTTTCAATAAGCTATGAGTGAGAATTAATGCATATCAAATGTAACTGCAGCTTCTAAGGGTTAACCCCTTATTGGTTTTGAATTAGCACATAATTCAGATGGCTAATCTAATCTATCTGGTTACCCTGATGTTTCCTGGTTGACTGACTGGCTTGAGCCCAGAGTGACATAGCACAAATTAACAAATGATGTAGCGCACCAAATGTCATCAAAAGAGTGTTTAACCCTTTATTGAACAATGTTGCTATAAGACAACTTAGCCCTTGGCCCTCCGTTTTGAGTATTCACACCTAGGTGGTAGGGTGTCCCGATTTTTGTTGAGATAGAGGGGTAGGGCAAACTGTTGGGGCTACATGACCCTCCAAACGGAGGTTTTTCAGGCTCCAAACAGAGAGTTATGAGAAAAAAAAGACGGCAAGATGGCTGAACAAGAGACCAAAGAAACCCACAAAAAGGAGTATTTCTCTGTTAAAAATGACAATAATCACTGTATTATCTTAGTTTAATGTTGTTTCAGTGTATTATGTTCCTTTTCTTCATAAGAAGCATTAAAAATAATAGTATGCTAATGTTTTGGTAGCTAGCTAGCTAATTTTCCCGCTCCACCTTAAACAGTCCAGTAGTTTTGATGCCTGAAGCACCAGAATGTAACTGCTGCTCCATTTAAGGTGGAACGGGAACATTCGAACGAGAATCTGGTGAATATCTGACTTCAGCTTCATATCACTGAAGAATTAGGGGTGGGTGATAATAAATAATTGCCCCCCTCTTTGAAGGCATATGATGCCCTAAATGTAACTAAAGCCCAGCAGTGAGGAGCTGAACTTTACCCTCCTCTGCTGTCACTGCAGACTGGCAGGGTCGCCTGCAGAGCAGCGCTAGTAGCTGTTAATGAAGTGATGCTCTTTTTATTTGAGGGTCCCATTTCAGAGGGAAGATTTCAACCACTACCCCTTGTAACTCAGTCCCCAAACAAGGGCTAGGGGTACCAATAAGAAATGGGATTGGGACTTTCTTTTTCCTTCCCCAACTACTAAAGTGAAGCTATATTTGTGATACGATGCAGCCTATACTTCTTTTGTCACACACAGATGGTGAGGTCAAGCTTCTGAAGTGGTTTTCAAAGTGGGCACTTAATTCAGTATTCATATACAACACATAATAGAAACATAATCTATAGGAAGTTAAAATTTATTTTTCATAAATTCAGTTTAGATGTTATAAGTTTTATATTTATCCACAGCGGTAAACAGCAACCGGCAGATTCTTTTTCAGGAAAGTTAGCATTTCTTGCTAAATGAAGTTCCTTAAACCAAGAAGTTTGCCTGTAATATGATCGTTCATAATTATTGCATGTATGAGTTTTATGTTCTGTCAATAAAAACAGAAAGTGTCCTTGATGTTTATCATATTTTGGAATAATGCACTTCATCTTCGTTACCGTGTAAAGTGTAAATGATTGATTAATGAAAGCATTCGCCCGTAAATCGTTTATCGTCCATATATCGTATTTTAATCAGAGGTATTTGTATGTATGTAGTTTATCGTACTACATAAGCTGGTTGGTGTATCGGCTACCATAGCAACAAACACAACCCAACGGGCTCCATTTTCTCTCTACAGTTCCCTCACAAGGTTCGCGCCACAATGTCAAGAGACGGGGCCTTTCTGGTGACATCACCACACAGCCTCGTTAGGACTGCTCCATTTGTGTGACCAATGGGCTACTAAGGAGGAGTGTTCATAGGACAGATGTCACACAAAGGCCCATTATTATGAGCAACACGTTTAAGCATTTATGAACACTTGTATGACACTGTTAAGCATTTATGTCATCAATAAAGTTGATCAAAGTGTTTTTTTGACCATTTGCAAAATTCTAAAAACTCAAACCTCTTTTACTTATAAAGGAACATTAAGAAGCTCACAGAGGAGAACATCTGGAACATCTTATTACTCAAAAATAAACTGGTTTACAAGACGTTTAGTGCGAACATACACTCTTCAAGGGTTCTTTAGTAAAGCCAATGGTTCTATACACAGCCATGAACACACAAAGAACCATTTGCATGCTTAAACAGTTCTTTGCCTGATCAAATGGTTCAGATTGAAGGAGAATGTGTTTTATGTGGTTCTGTGTAGCACCAAAAAGGGCTCCGCTACTGTTACGATGTCCAGCTTGTAACAATAGCCGAACCCTTTTTTAAACCATTCTCAAAAAGGTTCTACACAGAACTATACACAACACATTATCCATCAATCTGAAGAACAATTTCACCATGCATAGAACCATTTAAGTATGCAAATTGTTCTATATAGGACTCATGGTTCTAAATAGAACCACTGTCTTTACTAAAGAACCATCTCTGTTAAGTGTGTGGGGTCCAAAAGTCTTTGTGTGCTGGTGAAAATGCTTTAATTTAATGCAAATTTATTATTTAAAAAATTACATTGTCAGCATAAAAATCTGAGTGAAGAGCAGAATCTGTGAAATATTTAGATCAATTTTAAAATTTCTTAGCATTTGGTGGTGTGTCCCCATTTTGCTTTGACGACAGTGAGCACTGAAGCTAAGTTTGTCAGCAGATCAGAGCCACCCAAGAGTCGTCTGAACACGAGCTTCGCTGGAAGAGATCAGACTAACAGTGATGGGAATTCCTGCTCTTTTTAGAGAGTCGGTTCTTTTGGCTCGGCTCACTAAAAAGATCTGGCTCTTTCGGCTCCCAAGTGGCTCCTCAGATTTTTTGTTGCTTAAATTAATTTATTACCAAATTATGTGTAAAATGAATTACTAATGTAAAAACATAAATTATATCAAATATTTATTATTTATATGGCTTTATTTATATACTCAACATGGAACAGAGGGCTACAAAAATTTATTATAAAATACAACAATCAAAGACCCATCTAAATTAGACAAAAAGGTCCAATCTCTGACTGTGTATATTATTTGTAAATTTGCACAGTGAAACAACACAACATCAACAAAACATCACTCAGCTTTGCACAGTCTACACTCTGCCATTGAAGTGTCTATCACATTAAAATGTGCCCAAACTTCACTACGTTTCCTGTCACTCATTTTCCTCACCTTTCCAGCATGTCGTCTGCTGACTCTTGTCTCCTGAAAGAACTTTGCAGGAGACTCCCCTCCCTCCTGTTCGAGTGCACACTGTCCTGTGTGTTTGTAACCCCTCCCCTTCCCCCTCCCGCTCAGTGAAGACTCACAGACACCACACATCTTGACCAATCATGCTTTAACAGAAAAAAAAAAAAACGGCTCCCAATCAGGAGCCGGCTCCCGTCGTTCACTTCTAAGAGCCGGTTCTTAGAGCCGGATCGTCTGCGACCCCATCACTACAGACTAAGTCTAAGGTTAAATGTTCTGTTGTTCATTTCCAGGTTCAAATGAAAACAGTATTAGTTTTCCAGGGTGGTCAGACTTCTGGACTCAAATCTGAGTGGAATTTGACTAATCAGAGTGGAGAAATGGGTCAGTCACTTACAGAAGTCCACGAGGTGGCTATAATGTTCTGGATTGTTATCTTGGGATCATGACTTAATTTTGTGGTGATTTAGAGATAACAACTTTTGTTATCTCAAAATCACAAGAAAATTAAGTCGTGATCTCGAGATAACAACTTGTTTCCTCAAGATCACAACATAATTAAATCACGATCTCAAGATGATTTGTCAGTTAAAATTTCACAGAAAAATTAAGTTGTGATCTCAAGAAGACAGTTAAATTATCTTGAGATCATGACTTATTTTGTGATCTCAAGCTAACAACTTTCATTTTCTTGAGATCACAACACAATTAAGTTGTGCTCTTAAAACAACAATCAGACTGATTCATCAGTTATAATTTTCTGGATTGTTATCTTGAGATCACAATTTAATTATGTTGTGATCTCAAGATAACAACTTTTGTTATTATCTTTTATCTTGAGTTCACAAGACACTTGTTGTCTTGAGATCACAACTTATTTTGTGATCTCAAAATAACAACTTTTGTTATCTGAAGATCACAAGATAATTAAGTCATGATCTCAAGATAACAAACCAGAAAATTATAGCCACCTCATGGCCTCTCCGAACTTCCGTAGGCACTCCATGCTAAAGCTAACAGTGGCGCTAACAGGTGCTGAGGAGGACTTGTCGTCTTTTACCTGAGATCTTTTAGGAAACTTTAATAAAACAACAAAAAGAACTACATTAATATTGTCTTTATCTAGAATGTGTTAATCCATAATGTGCGCTCTGTATAGTCCAGTTTAATTGGACTGGTTTATCACCAGCTAAGCTAAGAAAAGAGAACTAGCGAGCTAACTGATCTTAGCATTGCTCTGGAAGGTTATTTATGGTTAGATACGGGGACGCAGGGAGTGGGGGTGCTGAGGGCGCCGCAGCACTTCCGGTTTCAGGATTGCAACTGTTAAAAATAATAATATTAATAAATCATTCTGAACTTTATAAAAACTTATGCGTAATAAAGACATTGCTGTTCTGGTGTGGTATGCTTTACTCCGAGTGCTGTCTGACATGATAACATGAAATATATGTATATACAGTATTGAATAATGGAAATCAGTCTGGCACAGCATATTCCAGTTTCTAGACCACAATAGGAATCAACCTCAGATGCAAGATGTACATAGAAAGACAAAGCACATCCACTCAGCACATGAACATGACTAACATGGACTTGGCTATTTGTACAGAACAACATATATGCAGTGGTTATTTCAGGGCATTTTTGAGGAATAAAGCACTATGAATAGCTGCACTTATATTGTCCATGTCTTCCCAAATGGTCTAACAGCACCCCCCCATGGACAAGGACTGACAATGGTGTCTGAGCAGTAACTTACACTAACAGCAGTACAGCTTAGCTAATTATTCATAACAATGCATTTAAAATAAATGTTACACCTGTATGTTTACATTTCACAACTTTGCAGCATGACATGCTAAGAAAG
Source organism: Colossoma macropomum (assembly GCF_904425465.1). Classification (NCBI taxonomy): domain Eukaryota; kingdom Metazoa; phylum Chordata; class Actinopteri; order Characiformes; family Serrasalmidae; genus Colossoma; species Colossoma macropomum. The sequence goes on from NW_023495476.1 coordinate 20,817, forward strand.
AAACCAAAAGGCTGACCAACATCAGCGAAGGATTAATGGTGAGAACCCAACCAAATGAACACAGTCACTCTGTGTCACTGACTCACACTCGGTAGAAATACATTCACAGCAGAACAACAGCAGGAATACCTAACACAGGTTAGTTACACTACAGGGGAGCTACCCTGTAAACATGCCCCCGTGGGCCCACTGAGGGCAATCTGTGGGCTGTGTGGGTTAGGACTGGCCAACAGATGACCCTGTACTGGCCCACTGTGAGTCAAACCAAAGTGGGCCCACATCACTGAACACATAGTGAGCCTTAAAGGGGTTCTGTTTGGGCAGTGCACCACTGGGTTAGCCCACAGATAACCTGACACAGGCCCATTGTGGGTCACTCCTCACTGGGCCCACATCAACTAGCTTACTGTGGGCCCTTAATGGGTTTGAATGGGCAGTTCACTGTTGAGCTACTCCTCAGATAACCTGGGTGGGCAGTACACTGTTGGGTTAGCCCACAGATAACTTCACACAGGCCCACTGTGGGTCACTCCACACTAGGCCCACATCATTTAGGCCACTGTGGGCCCTTAATGGGTTTGGGTGGGCAGTACACTGTTAGGCTAGCACAAAGATAACCTGCCACAGGTCCACTGTGGGTCACTCCACACTAGGCCCACATCATTTAGCCCACGGTGGGCCCTTAATGGATTTGGGTGGGCAGTACACTGTTAGGTTAGCCCACAGATAACTTTACACAGGCCCACTGTTTGTCACTCCTCATTGGGCCTACATCAACTAGCCTACTGTGGGCCTCTAATGGGTTTGGGTGGACAGCACGCCAATAAATAAACACAGATAAATGGACACAGGCCCACTGAGAGAGAGCCACAGAAAGTCGCAGGACCAGTCAACACTGCCACCAAGTGGACAAAAAAAGGAACCTCACATTATGAAAATGCAATAATGTGATGTAGCTCCCTGTGACACTGTTGACAGAAACTGTTTTAAAGAGTTGCATAACTAAATTAATAATAATAATAATAATAATAATAATAATAATAAAACACCCACGCCTGCTTTTTATTGTAAGTAGTTGTATATAAATTCATTTTATCTCAATTTTACCATTATATGCTTATATTTGCAACTTCTGTTTACATTTTCAATGTTTAAAATGCTTCACTGAACACTTTTTAGTAGTGAAAAATATTTTTAAAGTCAGATTTTATATATTTTGTGTGTTTTTTTGGTTCCAATATGTTGACACAGTTTGTCAAATTGAGAAAAAAAAAAACAATGGTCAGGTCATATAGATGATGTCACACTGAAAAAACCTACCAAACATTGGCATGGAAAATATTTTAATGCAGTATATAAAGGTAAACGCCAAAGTGTCTTTAAACAGCCAAAATAGCCCAAGACATCGAAGGTCTTCCAAAGTGGGCTGCCCATAGTTTGGCCCCTATCTGTTGTGAAAATAGGGGCATGGGTGGGGCCCTGAACTAGGGACACACATGGGGCCCTGCATGTGCCCCGGGTTTTACAATTACCGGTGGCCCCACTACAGGCAGCCCGCAGTTTGTAGCCCACAGTAGCCCCATGCTGGACCCACATGGGCAGGTTTGGAGGGTTGTCCACTCAGCCATCACACTGTTGCTGACCATATGGCTGCCTACAGCCTAAACGTCTGATTGGCTGAAGCTACGTGATGTATAATGAATAATGCAAAGGGAAATATTAAGCATTAGGAAATGTTCCATCCATGGACCCTTTTATACTGCGCTGTTTTAAGCTCCTATAACTCGGGTTTAAAAGCTCTTAAAATATAACAGCAGTGTTAAAATGTTTTATGCTGTTCTGTGTTCAGGAAATTAATTTATTCTTAAACAGTAAAAATGTTTAAGCAATTGTAAACTACGATTTTGCTCAAATGCCCCATCTTAACCCATTCATTTTGGACTTGCTCGAGAGCGCCCTCTAGTGTTTGAGAAACCCAGATGACATTACAGAGTGGGAATTCTCCTCACTACAAGTTATCTGCTCAAACTGACTTTGGTTGCCATGGTTTCACCGACACTAAGCACAAATCAGATGCGTTCCCGCTAAAATGAAAAATCCTGGTGAAAAATCACTTGTGTACCTATTTTAAATTCATTTTTTATTAATCCCTGTGTCTGTGCAGCCAGTTCTGAGGCTTTTCTACTGAGTTCAGTTCTGTGCCCTGTTTTATTGGAATTACTGGCTTACTTCTTTTAACTTGGACTGTGTTTTGGATTGGATCACTACAACAAAATATCTTAGCAGTGAAAACACTTAAGATCTAATCAATATGTCTAATATTTATCACTACGAGACTGTTGTAAGAATATTATAAGACTATTTAAATTATTTTACAACATTTTGTACTTGTTTTAAGTCATTTTATCTTATGAACGTGTTTTCTTCCATTGGCTGATATTTTACATGGTTTTACTAGCAAAAGTATCTGCGTTATTTCTCAAAACAATAATCTGCCAATGAAATGTCCTTTTGTACTTAACGTAGCTTCTTTCAAAAGTAAAACACTCAATTTTAAGATTTCCTGACTAACTGAGGCATAAAAGGTGAATTTATCATGAATTCAAAGATATAATCTAGTCAATAACTTATAACTGACAGCAACTAAAACAAGATAATGAATCTCATATTTCCATACATAAGATTTTAAATATCTGGAAGCACAGACCCGTTTTGCATTGTTATGTTCTTATGTTGATTTGTGAAAATGAGTTTTCATATTTACAGGGAACAAATTTAAATGTGGCATTTTTCCTGCACAATTTCTGTTTATCTGTTCAACATATTGGAAAAACATAAAACCATAAAATATGCCACAGATTTGCACTGGCCACATTTCTTTCTTTTTTTTTTTTTTAATTCAACAAATAAACACTAATTGTGCAACAAAACGTGTAACAACCTTCTGTATGCAACTGCACAGCTGTCCGACAGCGAGTGGGCATCAAATAAAGTGCACATTTCATTTTAATTCAGGTGCTGTTTTTTGTGCAAACACACTGCAGATGTGTCTTCCTCTGTAAGTTCTTAAGGTCATCCCCTCTCACTAACTGAGGAGAGCCTCTGTAACTTCATACGGACTGACGCTCCTAACAGACAGACAGACTGAGCAGGGACAGACTAGGATGGCTGAGTGAGTGTGTGGACTGTGGCTGTGATGGAGGCGGCCACTAGAGGGCAGCACAGCTTCATAATTCACACACAGATAGATTATATATAGAGAGAGAGAGATAGAGATAGAGAGAGAGAGAGAGAGAGAGAGGAATGAGAGAAAGCAAGAAAGCAGGAGATGAAGAGAGACGAAACAAAAGAAAAAAAAAGGAAAAAAGAAGGAAAAAAGAGGAGAGAAAGAGAAAAAAGCTAGAGACATGCATATATACAGAGAGAGACAGAAAGAGCAAAAAGGGAAAAAAGAGAGGAGAGAAAGAAAAGAGTGAGAGAGAGAAAGAAAGAACAGAGAGAGGAATGAGAGAAAGCAAAAGAGCGAGAGAGACAGATAGAGAAAAAGAAAGAATGAAAGAAAGAAAGAAAAAAGAAAGAAGAAAGATGAAAAGAGGGAACGATAGTCATATGTATATATACAGAGAGAGATACAAAGAAAGTTAGAGAGAGAAAGAGAACGAAAAGAGGAATGAGAGAAAGCAAAAGAGCGAGAGAGACAGATGAAGAGAAAAACAAATAAAGAGAGAGAAAGAATGAAAGAAAGAAGACGGAAAGAAGGAAAAAGAGATGTATATACACAGAGAGAGATAGAAAGAGCAAAAAGAGAAAGAAGAGAGAGAAGAGAGAAGAGAGACAAAGAAAGAAAGAAAGATCAGAATGTGTGTGGAAAGAGAATAGAAAGAGAAAGAGAGAGAGAGAGAGAAGAGAGAGAAAGAGAGAGAGAAGAGAGAAGAGAGAGAGAGACAGAGAGAGAGAGAGAGAGAGAAGAGAGAGAGACAGAGAGAAGAGAGAGAGAGACAGAGAGAGACAGAGAGAGAGAGAGAGAGAGAGAGAGAGAGAAGAGAGAGAGAGAGAGACAGAGAGAGAGAGAGAGAGAGAGAGAGAGAGAGAATAGAATGAGAGAGAGAAACATTTTTTTTTCATTTCATTTTTATTCATTTATACTTTAATAATAATTCAATTTAAAATATATTTACAGCTTTGGAAACATAGGTTTTATATCCTGTCATGCCAATAAAGCATATTTTGATTTGATTTGATTTGATTTGAGAGAGAGAGAATAGAAAGAGAGAGAAGATAGAAAGGAAACGGAGAAAGAGAGAGAGAGAGAGAGATGGGGAGAGAGAGAGAGCGAGAGAGAGAGAGAATAGAAAAAAGAGAGAAAGAGAGAGAATAGAAAAGAGAGAGAGAGAGAGAGAGAGAGAGACAGACAGAGAGAGGAAGAGAGAGAGACAGACAGAGAGAGAAATAGAGAGAGAGAGAGACAGAGAGAGAGAGAGACAGACAGAGAGAGAGAGAATAGAAAAGAGAGAGAGAGAAAGAGAGAGAGAGACAGAGAGAGAGACAGACAGAGAGAGAGACAGAGAGACAGAGAGACAGATAGACAGAGAGAGAGAGAGAGAGAGAGAGAGAGACAGAGAGAGAGAGAGAGAGAGAGAGAGAGTGAGAGAGAGAGAGAGAGAGACAGAGAGAGAGAGACAGACAGAGAGAGAGAGAGTGAGAGAGAGAGAGAGAGAGAGAGTGAGAGAGAGAGAGAGAGATACTTCTTCAGAAATTCCAGGCTGCGTTTTAGCCGCTCTGAAGTGACCGCTGATGCCCACGCCGTCCACGCTGCAGATAAAGGATGTTAGTGGAAGGAAACGACACAGACAAACAGTCAAACAGAGCTGATTACTGCTGACCACTCCACTGTACGGAGATGAAAATCTTCAAAGACTTTCCGCCTGTGCTGTCGCACTCACTTCCTGTTTCGACAGGAAATCACAGCATGTTTTTGTTGTGTCTACTTTTCTGAAAAGTGCAGTTTTTTGTGTGGATACCAGGTTTGATTAAGAGCTTTATGACACCAGGATCGTCTCATTAACGGGTTCTCTTATTTTTGTTTAAAAATATTTTGTGGAAATTTTTGATTGAATACATTTCTAACATCATAGAGTGTTGTGAATCATTACACATGCATATTTTTCTCTTCTATGGTTATTAATATGCTCTTATTCGCTTGGTAAACATGGTGTTTCTGCTAGCAAAGTGAATGTGTAGGTTTCAGAGAGAGGTGTGCCTCAGGGGTGGATACTAGGGCCTTACGACAAGTGTCTCATTCCATTGGCAGATATTTTACTTGTTTTAAGCATCATTAAAAAAAATGCTTAAAACAAAATGCTTATCTATTTCTAAAACCTAGTAATTTGCCAATAAAATAATCTGCTAATTAAATGACTTTTTGTACTCAGTGTAGCTTGTTTTAAGAGTAAATTACCTGACTAAATTGAATAATTGTTCAATTACGTGTTTTGTTGATTGCTGAAAATAAGTTAACATATTTACAGGGAACTTTAAATACAAACACAAATATCAACCAACTGGAAAAACTTAAAACATATGTCAAAGATTTGCACTTGCCACAATTTATGTCTTTTTTTTAATGCTGAATTTAACAAATGAACACTAATTTTGCAATAAAACATGAAGCAACCTGTTGTATGCAACTGTGCAACTGTCCGATAGTGAGTGGGCATCGATACAATGCTTACTATATGTGACAATATGCTCTTATTCGCTTGGTAAACATTCTTTCTACTAGCAAAGTGAATGTGTTTCATTTTCTGAGAGTGGTGTGCCTCAGGGGTGGATACTAGGGCCAATATACTGTTACAGAACCACAATCTTAAAAGCCTTTTTAACGTAAGGATTTTCCAACAGGAAAATGTATCTACTACAAATGATATCTCTCACTCTGCTCCTCATAGATGTTACATATATATATATATATATATATATTATATATATATAAACAGATGGACTACTGTCTGTAATTGTAGAACTACAAAGTGCACCTATATAGTAAGTGGAGCTGATAAAATGGACAATGAGCGTAGAAACAAGGAGGTGGTCATAATGTTATGCCTGATTGGTGTATATGTATGTATATATATATATATATATATATATATATATATATATATATATATATACACACATTTATATTTACTTTATATGCATAATAGCACACATACACAACCCTGTCTCCAAAAAAGTTGGGACACTGTGCAAAATGTAAATAACAACATCATTTAAACCCTATATTTAACCGAAAATAGTACAAAGACAAAGGCATTTAAAAAAAAAAATCAGTTTCAACGTTTGATATGTTGTCTTCTTCATCATATTTTATCTTTATATTTTGCCTTATTTTATCACTTTTTATCTTTGCTTTTATTTTTAAACTTCAATTTCATTGTAAAGCACTTTGAGCTGCTACATGAATGAAAAGTGCTCTATAAATAAAGTTAATTATTATTATTATTATTTATTTATTTATTTTTTTTAATTATTATTATTATTATTGCTAAACCTAGAGCCACAAACTTCTCCTGTTAGTCATCCAGCAGAGCGTTCCTCTGCACTCCACTTTCCTCTCACAGTAAATTTCACATCACTGCAAAAACATTACAGAACAAAGAAGCTTTAAAATCGATGTTAAATTCAATCGGCTGTTGTTCGGCGGCCGTGAAGCATTGGTTCCTGTGAAGGATAATGATATGCGAGCCGCTGAGGGACGATGATTTAACGCATTCCGTTTGAAGGGAAGGGCCGGTGGTCCTGCAGAATGTCAATCACTTTTCTGGAAGTGGACTGAGTTGGAACGGCCAAAGCTAACAGTAAATCTGTGTGTGTGTGTGTGTGTGTGTGTGTGTGTGTGTGTGTCCTTGTTCTGTCCCTCCCGGTGAGATTCAGACCCTCCACAGTTTAACAATATGTGCAGTAACCATCAAAAGTGTGGCTTTTCAAAACGTTTCAACACAAATAAGCCTGTTTTCAAAGCAACAACTGAACACATTAAAGAGGCCGAATCATGGAAAACTGAACTTCTCCTGCTTTACTGGAACGAGAGTTCGATGAACTGCCGTTCACTCTGAAGTCCATACGGTACATGTACAACCCCAAAGCAGAAAAGTTGGGAATTAAAATGAAAAGTAAAAACATTTTTTTTGCAAAATATTTTTTAATCTGTATTACACCGAAAACAATACATCAGCAGATTATTAGATTATTTCATTAATTTTATTATTTTTCAAAGCAAACACTTCAATTTTGATTAATGCCACATATTTAGAAAAAGATCAGCCAGCAAAGCATGTACCACTTTGTATCGTTGACCTTCCTTTACACAGCTCTTTTAGGGACTGAAGACACCTTTTGAAGTCATTTTGGTCTTTGGTCCAGAGTACACGGAGCCCATTTCTTCCAAAAAGACCTGAAATACTCATTCGTCTGACCGCAGTACACGTTTCCACTGTGTGACGGTCCATCTCAGATGCCTCTGGGCCCAGAGCTTTCCTGTAATCCATTCTGAGAATTTTGATTGAACCCATTTAAATCTGCCTCCAGAGGAGTTTACAGTTCATGCACATTAATGCTGACCACAGTGATACGCACAAACATGTAGAATTAGAGCTTTCAGTGCGCTGCTGTGCTTCTGTCATTACATAAAAGTCGCACAAAGCTGCCTTTATTGTTGGATGCACTGTGACTTTTTTCTCAGAGTGAGAATGCAAACTCAGAGTGTAACTCAGTTCAGTTAACACTTAACACATTGATTTCAGAGCAGCAGTAAATTGCAGCTAAAGAGTTACATATATTCAATTTTTTGTGAGTCGTAAAATGTGAACATGTTGTGAGACATTTTGGCTGTTTTATCATTTTATTTACACTATCAAAGTATTACATTTTATTTTAGTATTAAATTCATTACAGTCTTTTAACCTATGAGGCACATTCATTCGCTATGGTATTCTGGGATTGTGTTACAGGGACTTCCTATGTTTTTGTCTTAAGATCTGACAGGTCAAGATAAAATTTTTCACAAATTCATATTACAGAAGCAAACCTGTATCACGTCCAGGCAAGAATAGCTTCTAGACGTCAACGCAGGTTCTTCGCAACCAATTTCTGAAAGAACTCTCCGCAGGGAACTCCATACCATGAACATATGGAGCAGAGCGGCACGCAAGAGGCCTTTGCTCACTTCTGCTCACAGAGTTGCTGGTTACAGTGGACGAAGAGACACAAACACTGGACTGTTAATGACTGGAAACGTGTTATCTGGTCAGATGAATCTGGCTTCTGGCTGTAGGTGAATGATGCTCAGCATTATGTTCATCGTAGACCTCAGGAAGTCTCAATGAGGACCAAGGTGTGGTTCAAGCTGGAGGAGCCCTGTGATGTTCTGGGGTGTTTTAATTATACAGAAATACGTTCTTTGGTTGAGGTGACAGTAAATTGGAACCACAGTGCTGACATTGAGCTGCTGGACAACCTATGCCTGTATTCCAAGATGACAAGTCTTGCGTTCACAGGGCTGCAGATGTGACTGATTGGCATGATGAACATTCAGGATCATTCACACATCTGGACCCGCAAAATCCCCAGACCAGGCCGAATCAAATCACAGCTGGTATTTGTGCTCGTGGAGGTATTACATGCTATTAGGTACATTTCAGTGACAGGTGGCTAATTGTTTGTCCAGGGAGCTTAGATGGATGGATGGATGGATGGATGGATAACTTTCCTGGACAAGGAAACACATTCTTCACTTTTCCAAGCAGTCTATAGATGCTTGTTGCTGCTGAAGAAAAGGTATTTTTATTTATAGGTTCCCACACAGGCTGTCGGTTCTGGAGGGACGTGAAAGTGGCAGTTTGTTGTTTGGTGAAACTTTAGACGGGTCTGAAATGAAAGGTTTAAAGCACAGCTGTTTTTATAGGAGCTGTGTAATTATGTCTGATGCTGGGTTTGTGTGTGCTGTAAAACATGTTTGTTGTTTTGGGCTGTTTGTTTTTGTGTTTATTCTGCAGAAACTGTTTATGTTCTGAGTTCGTTGGAAGTGAATGTAATTAAAAAGATACAGAAGTTTAAAACAGCGCATTTCTGGGTGTAGCTCTGATTAGCGGCCAAAGCTAATAACACCAACACACTGCACTGTGTTTGTGTGTGTGTGTGTGTGTGTGTGTGTGTTTGTGTATACACACACACACACATCTGACTGTAACACCACCAGTAAGATGGTTAGACGGCTCGAGAGCACTTACATTAGAGCACTCTAGAATCCCCATTGAAGATTTAAAGCCTAGTGCGGTTCTAGAACAAATAGTGTGGTTCTAGAATTCTTAGTGTGCTTGTACACAATCACACACATGCATATACATACATGCACATACACACACATGCATGTACACAGACACACACGCATATACACAAACACACATATACACACATGCATGTACACACACACACATATACACACATGCACATACAGACTAGGCGTCGGGGGGGATCGATTCTTAGATGCATCGCGATGCAGACATGGACGATTCTGATTTGATTCACAAATGTCAAAAATCGATTTTTCTAAATTTTAATTGATAATGTAATGTTGACGAAACGCAAAAGGCGGAACTTGAAAGTGCAGAAGTGCAGCGCCCAGACACTCTGTGGCGCCACCCTACATTAAAAGCTAATGCAGGGGTCGCAACACAAATGTTAATAAGAGTCATTTTGTCTTTTCATCAAGAAATCAAACCACCTTGGGAGCCACAACATTTTATGTCCATTTTACCATCTTGGCTGTAAATATGACACAGTATGTGCTGATAGTTTAGGCTAAAAATATAATACAAACAAAAACACAGACTTACTTTGCTCTGCTTTAAGCTTTAGCTCAGCTATAGCCGCTTTTCTCGCATCTCCAGCAGGAAACTTTTCCCCAAAAGTAGAACAGTTTCTTGTAAAATGTCCCTCAACGACTTTTTACGAGGCTGAAGTCGCTTCTCATTCGCCAGCTTCTCGTTTGAATTTTCCTGTTCCACCTTAAATGGTGTCTGAGGCGCCAGAATGTAACTTCTGCACCATTTAAGGTGGAACGGGAAAATTCGAACAAGAAGCTGGCGAATAAGAAACTGACTTCGCCTGAACTTCATTTTTTAGTGTTTGACAGCTTCTCATTGCAGATTAAACGTATCAGAAAACCAGCTGGAGTGATTATAAACGTCTTTTCGTCTCCAAATTATCGATGTTCATCTTTAATCTTTCTCTTTGCCTCCTTGTTAGCTACTAGCTAGGTGAACTAGCAGTTACAGGCTACATTAACATCCAGTGTTTAAGATAATTTATTATTAAAACTGTGTTTGAACGATCAGCAGAGCTTTATTTCACTGTAAAGGAGGATTATTTTATTATTACCTACAAATCTGATTCTGCTGTGGAGCCACAACAGGGCAGTAAATAACCGCATGTTTCTGACCCCTGAGCGAGCGTATGGAAGCACTTTGGCTTCTACGGAGTTGAAGGAGAAAAAGGACCTGGATGGGAGCCACACTACATGCAAGTTGCGTCACACTAAACTAAAATATTTTGGAAACGACAAACATGGGAAACCATATTACAGGTTTCTGCCCTGGAGGAGGACGAAAAATGCCCAGCTGTAGTTGCTGCCAACCAGAGGACCATCGAGCAAGTGATGTCAAAACCACCCAAGTCAGAAGCAAATTTCCAACTCTATCGCAACTTTTATTGCCAAGGATTTGCATCCGTTCTCAGCTGTTGAGAACCAGGGATTTCGCGCTATGTTGGACGCTTTGGAGCCGAGATACAGCGGCCAGTCTCGAAGATATTGTACTGACACAGAAACAGCCCCCCCCCCTGACTATCTACAACCAGACCAAAACGTTATGAAATTACTATAGAAAACGGGTAGAATAGCTGTGTCTGCTGCGTGGACATCCATCTTATTTCACTGTAACAGCGCATTTTATCACAGATGAGTGGCAGCAGCGCCTCATGTGCTTTCCAGTTCACTTGCCTCATCACTTCCATTTGATTTATTAATAAAAGATATTGGAAGTAAATTCATTATGGATCATTACAGATACTTTGCTTTAAAACTACGAAGTCCTCACACAGTCAGAAAATAGAAATCCTGTATAGAAAAAAGACTAATACAGACATGCATATACACACACACATATACACAAACACACACACACATATACTGTAATATACACACATGCATGATCAGACACGCATAAACACACACATTCATATATATATATATATATATATATATATATATATATATATATATATGTATATATATATATATACACACACACACACAGAAATACACACAGATTGTGTATTTCGGATATTTACGTACATGCACACACACGGAAAACCACACACTCAGACACACACATTGACGCCTGCTGCTACATCACACTGAAGACTGTGTGTGTGAAAGATGGTGTCCTCTGTTCCTTTCTCCACTTGCGCACACACACACACACACACACACACACACACACACACACACACATTCCGGGTGCAGTGGGGACGTTGTTTTGTGGTTTAATGTTTTTTGGTGGAGTGTGGAGAAATCCAACAAAAAAAAACTCACAACGATATTACACAGTGTGTGTGTGTGTGTGTGTGTGTGTGTGTGTGTGTGTGTGTGTGTGTGTGTGGTCTGTCAGAGTGATTGTGTTCCTTGCCAAGTTCCATCAGTGTCCTCTGCACAGCGAGAGAGAGTTAAATGAGGACAAACTGCTTCATAATGCAGCTGTAAAAATCTGACACAATGCATTTACAGTTACAGCAGCGGAATAAATGTGGCGAAGAACCGCCCCCCCCCATACAAATATGATACATTTATACCAGCGGACGTATTACAGCAACTTCCTGTCTTTAGTCCTAAGTTAAGATCTGACAGATCAAGATAAGATTTCTCACAAATTCATAATACAGAATCAAATCTGATCTTAATTTAGGAATTTTATCTTATCTTACAGCATCTTATCTCCAGTTAGGAAACCTTAACCTACTCAACCAAAGTCAACAGTCAACAGTCATGTCTGTTTCCTAGCAACCGAAACATGAAACATGAATCAAAATAACATTAAAAATGTGAGTTACAGCTGCTGTTATTGATGTTAAAAAGGTCAAACTAAAGTATGATAAACTGTAAGTAGTGAATACTGTGAGAGCGCCCCCTGCTGTTTATCAGAGGGTCACCGCTCCCCAGTTTCAGTCTCCATTTCCCAAACGCTTTAGCCGAGTGCGCTAACGTTACTCCTCCTAATAAACAGACACACGTTCAGCTACGTCTCCTCATTATTCACCACCATCACTGTAATATTTCATCATCAACATTAACACACGAAGGTGATCAGAGGGGCGGTGGAGATCGAGTCTGCAGCGTCTGAGATCTTTAAAACGCAGAGTTAGAAAAGAAAATCATCTCACAGTGAAAGCAGCGTTTTACAGTAGAAATAAATGGAGCTCATTATGCTGGTAGTGAACTATGCTGCTGACACAGCTGCCTAAAAACCATAGAAACGGACCTTAAACAGAAGTGAGGACCCTGTTGGGGTTCATCCTAAAGTTAGGACAGGATTTAGGAGGTTTAGTCTAGTTAGGATGTTTGTGTGATGCTGTTTTCTTATCTGGAGTTCATGATGAGATTATGAAGTTACTGTTATTCTGTAATAGCTACTGTCCTGAATTCAGTCCGTACTGAAGTTGTCATGGTGACTAAACAGGTAAGATTTCTGAGTTTTTACATTACGGCCCAGGACTATATATAAGTACATATACAAGTACACCAAACACCACACGTAACACAGACACATAACTGTAACTAACCGACAACAGCAATATACAACATTTAGTCCCGTTGTTGAAGGGTGCACACTACCATGAGCCTTAGTGTGTGGTCATTTGCATAGCCACGCCTCCAGAGTCTCAGGCACCAGCACCAGCCAGTAGCAAAATGCTACACAGCTCCATCTTCAAAGGTCACCTGGTCCCCAGGGACCTACCAGCTTGAGCCAAGTCCTTGAGCACATGTACAGTCCAGGCAGGACAAATGCGGTGGGGCACTTGTTCCTCAGCGGCGAGCATCTCTAGTCCTCTCCTGGCCACACACCCACAGCCACGGCTCCTCCACTGTAGTGTAGACGCTGTCCCAAACTCTGCCTGTGTGTGCTGGGGCTCTCCCTCCATTGCTGGTGACTGACCTGAGCTGGACGATGGCCACCTTCCAGCTGTGTCCCGGCAAAAACAAAAGCTGTGGGGGTCCTCGGCAGTGAGCGCCCCAGTCCTCTCCTGGTCATGCTCCTGCTGCAATGCCTCCTCCAGTGTAGTGTAGATGCTGTCCCGAATGCTGCTTGTGTGTGCTGGGGCTCTGCCTCCATCGCTGGTGACTGACCTGAGCTGGACGATGGCCATCTTCCAGCTGTGTCCCAGCAAAAACAGACGCCGTCAGGCTCCTTGGCACTGAACACCCCCAGTCCTCTTCTGGGCCTTGCTCCTGCTGCCACGGCTCCTCCGGCATATTGTCGAGCTCCCCATAGTGCACCGTGTGAAGTCACGCACACTTGGGGTGGGGGCAATAATGGCGCCTCTCATCCCGCACTTCTGCTCAATGCCACCCACCGCACCAGTGACACTGTCCCAAATGCCACTCGTGCGAGCTGGGGCTCCACCTCCATCGCCAGTGACTGACCTGAGCTGGACGATGGCCGCCTTCCAGCTGAGTCATGTGCCCCTCTTGGTCCCACAGCACACTGGTCGCAGTAGAGATATCAGAGAGCTTGTGGTGGTGAGCGCAATGAGCCGTCTGTAGTCCACAATGTCCTCTTTCTCACTAATTTTCTAGTTCTAGTCTAAATATAGACATTTTAGCTCAAACAGCCACTTTCAGTTACATGGTTTACTTTGTATGTCTCAGTTTTTTAAGGAACTCCTCCTTTAAAGGCTTGAAGTTTGTCTTTTATTATTAAAGCGTTAGCCTGTTAGCTGCTTAGCTGGCTAGCTTTCTGCTGATATGCTCTACTGAAACCAGACTACGTCCAGTTATAAAGAGAATATACAGTGTATAACACTTAAAGAGAGCCTGTTAGCAGCAACCAGGGATGTTCACCTGGCAGT
>NW_023495476.1:37500-67500 GCF_904425465.1 Colossoma macropomum
AACCCTTGTTGGTGCTACATAGAACCATTTTCGAAAAGGCTCAGCCTAGTTCTATATAGTTCTGTATGGTAAGTTTAATTTGATGTAAATATGTATGTAAGTTTAGTTTACACGTATACATAAAGTTTAGGTTAATATCCAGTATATAAGACTGTAAGTTTAGTTTATTATATATATGTAAAGTTTAGGTTAATATCCAGTATATAAGACCGTAAGTTTAGTTTATCATATATACGTAAAGTTTAGGTTAGTATCCAGTATATAAGACCGTAAGTTTAGTTTATCATATATACGTAAAGTTTAGGTTAGTATCCAGTATATAAGACCGTAAGTTTAGTTTATCATATATACGTAAAGTTTAGGTTAGTATCCAGTATATAAGACCGTAAGTTTAGTTTATCATATATACGTAAAGTTTAGGTTAGTATCCAGTATATAAGACCGTAAGTTTAGTTTATCATATATACGTAAAGTTTAGGTTAGTATCCAGTATATAAGACCGTAAGTTTAGTTTATCATATATACGTAAAGTTTAGGTTAGTATCCAGTATATAAGACCGTAAGTTTAGTTTATCATATATACGTAAAGTTTAGGTTAGTATCCAGTATATAAGACCGTAAGTTTAGTTTATCATATATACGTAAAGTTTAGGTTAGTATCCAGTATATAAGACCGTAAGTTTAGTTTATCATATATACGTAAAGTTTAGGTTAGTATCCAGTATATAAGACCGTAAGTTTAGTTTATCATATATACGTAAAGTTTAGGTTAGTATCCAGTATATAAGACCGTAAGTTTAGTTTATCATATATATGTAAAGTTTAGGTTAGTATCCAGTATATAAGACCGTAAGTTTAGTTTATCATGTATATGTAAAGTTTAGGTTAGTATCCAGTATATAAGACTGTAAGTTTAGTTTATCATGTATATGTAAAGTTTAGGTTAGTATCCAGTATATAAGACCGTAAGTTTAGTTTATCAGGTATATGTAAAGTTTAGGTTCATATCCAGTATATAAGACCGTAAGTTTAGTTTATCAGGTATATGTAAAGTTTAGGTTCATATCCAGTATATAAGACTGTAAGTTTAGTTTATCAGATATATGTAAAGTTTAGGTTTATATTCAGTATATAAGAATGTAAGTTTAGTATATATGTAAAGTTTAGGTTAATATCCAGTATATAAGTATATAAGACTGTAAGTTTAGTTTATCACATCAGCAGCCTGACTGCTGCACCACTTAAGGTGGAACACAAAAAATTCAAACAAGAAGCTGCTAAGTAAGTATTTATGAGTCCATAGAAAGTTTCCAAAGAGGTTTATGGTCATGAAGACTTTGTTAGCCCAGTGCCGTTCGCCTTGGCAGTGCGCGCCCATGATTTGGGGGCGGAGCTTCTGATGGAGCACTGGAGGGAGGGGTGCATTTGTTTTGCTGTTCAAACATCTACTTTTTTCAATATCATATACTGCGCCTTTAAGATGTTTCCACTTGCTGAGATATCATGTCATGTAGTGCACAAACGCTCGTCTGTTTCCTCTGAAAAATTAAAGTGTATAATGTCCAAAATAAACAAACATCGTGTTGAAATATGCGCTGACAGATGTATTGTGTTGTGTGGCTTGTGCTGGCTTTGTCTCTGTGTGTTTATAGGCTGAAAATAAATACATCTAAAATACAACTGTACTTTCATTTAAAGCCACACACACACACACACACACACACACAGACACAGACACACACACACACACAGACACACACAGACACACACAGACACAGACACACACACACACACACACACACACACACAGACACACACAGACACAGACACACACACACACACACACACACACAGACACACGCCCCTTAAGTTCTGCGGTCTGGTGTTCTGCTTTAAGACATTAATAATTCTTAGTACAGAGGATGGGTGTGTGTGTGTGTGTGTGTGTGTGTGTGTGTGTGTGTGTGTGTGTGTGTGTGCTTGTCTCGTTATCCTTGTGAGGACTACATGTCTTGGATGCAGAGGTTTAGGGGTTAAGGTTAGGATTAGGTTTAGGTGCACACTCTTAAAAAAGATGGTTCTTCAAGGGTTCTTTAGTAAAGACACATGGTTCTCTATGGAACCGTGCACACTCAAATAACTGCTTGCATGTATAAATGGTTCTTTACATGATGAAATTGTTCTTCGGATTGATGGAGAATGTGCTGTATGTGGTTCTATATAGAAGCTTTTTGAAAAAAGTTTCTTAATAGCACCAAAATTGTTCTTCTATGGTTAGAAAATCAGGCTTGTAACAATATAACAATAGAAGAACGTTTTTTTGGTGCTATGTACAACCATATACAACACGTTCTCCATCAATCTGAAGAAATATTTAACAATGAAAAGAACCCTTGAGCAAGCAAATGGTTCGTTATAGAACCATGTATCTATTTTTTAAGAGTGTAGGTAAAGTATTATTGGCTGCTGTAATACAAAATTCAATAGAAATTAATGGAAGTCCTCACTAGTAATGTAAGACAAATGTGTCCTCATTATGATAGGACTATATGAAATTTTTGCTCAAGTGAGGACATTTTGCTGGTCCTCACTTGCGCACGTTTTCACCACAATTACTTTTTTATTTGAAAACTAAAAAAACAGAAAAACTGCATTTTGGATACTGAGGTTAAGGTTAGGGTTAGGTTTAGGTGTAGTATTATTTAGCTACAGTAACACAAAAAATCAATAGAAAACTATGGACATCCTCATATGTATAGCAAGACAAATATGTGTGTGTGTGTGTGTGTGTGTGTGTGTGTGTGTGTGTGTGTGTGTGTGTTTTAGGGGAGGGGTTGTGTGATTAAAGAGCATCAGTGTGGTGTTTTTGTTTTAAATGATCTATTACAGCTCGCATAGTTTTAATCAGTGTTAAAAGCAGGAAAATTATTTCATCATCAACTCTTTCTACTCACACACACACACACACACTCACACACAGCAATGCCAGCACTGTTTTACACACATTACACTATGTCTTACATACATTTTTTATGTATTGCTGGGCAAATAAAACAATCTGAACAGTGTTTTTACACCATCTGAAAACTCCAGCTGCTCTTTTACACTGTGTGAATATTTCTTTATGAATGGATCAACAGAAATGATCCAAAACTACTTCTCACACTGAACTTACTGTTTGAGGTCACTTTTTTTTTATATATTTTTATATATACAAGCCAGCAGAAGTCACAGAAATTAGTTTCACTTGACTAATTTTACAATTTTTCTTATTATTCTTCCATATCTTTTCCTGTACATCTGATAGACATTACATACAGACTCACATACATAAAAACACATTTGCAACCACCTGGATCACCATAGCAACAGATTAGTAGCAACTTAGAAACCACCTGGGACACCATAGCAATGGCTTAGCAACATATTAGCAACAACATAGGATAACATAGCAACAGCCTAGCAGAACCTTAGCGACCACATGTGACAACACAGCACGGACTAGCAACACATTAGCAACCACCTGGGACAACATAGCAGTGGCTTAACAGCACATTAGCAACAAGATAGAATAACACAGCTACAGCTTAGCAGCACCTTAGCGACCACCCAACAACAACTTGTAACTACCTGGGAAACTATGGCCTAGCGAAAACTTAGCAACTACCTGAGACAACATAGACACAGTCTAGCAACACCTTAGCAACCACCTGGGACACCATAGCAATAGACTAACAACTGCTTAGAAGCCACCTGGGAAACCATAGCAACAGCTGGAATAACATAGGATCAGTCTAGCAACACCTTAGCAACCACCTGGGAGAACAAAGCGATGGCCTAGCAACACCTTAGCAACCACCTAGGACTATTCTCAGTCCAGCAGCGACACTGAGGTGTTTAAAAACTCCAGCAGCACTGCTGTGTCTGATCCACTCAGACCAGCGCAACACACACTAACACACCACCACCACGTCAGTGTTACTGCAGTGCTGAGAATGATCCACCACCCAAATAGTACCTGCTCTGTGAGGGTCCATGGGGGTCCTGACCACTGAAGAACAGGGTAAAAGGGGGCTAACAAAGTATCAGAGAAACAGATGGACTACAGTCTGTAACTGTAGAACTACAAAGTGCACCTATATAGTAAGTGGAGCTGATAAAATGGACAATGAGCGTAGAAACAAGGAGGTGGTCAGCAATGTTATGCCTGATCAATCTATATGTGCCTGTGTGTGTGTCTGTATAGAAAAACAGAGAGAATTACGCTGTACTGAAAGTTGAGTCAATTGACTGTGTGTGTGTGTGTGTGTGTGTGTGTGTGTGTGTGTGTGTGTGTGTGTGTGTGTGTAGGATGTTACTTGATTCTTTGTGAAGAACATACACACGTCTCGGCCCTGCTTAACTTCCTCTCCAATCAATCTCTCCGTAATCAGGGACAAAATACACACACACACACACACACACACACACACACACACACACACACACACACACACGGTGTCCATAGCTGCTAATGTAAACACATGAACTGAGCAGGAATAACAGTACATTCTGAGAGGAAGTGGTAATGAGAGCAATCAGGGGCAACACACACACACACACACACACACACGCAAAGTCACACACACACACACACACACCCGCAAACACACACACACACACCCCTCCAGATTATTGCCCAGCCAGTGGAATCTCGGCTCCAGACTGTTCACTGAAGTATCTGGCTTGTTATTTATTAGATCCACTGACATTAACTACTCTTATTTATAGTATTTATTTAGTTTAGTAGTTATTTTAAGGGATTATTAAAAAATTCATTCTAGATGTTAATTTTATTACAATTTACTCCAGACAGTTTTAGCAAACAAGAACTAAAGGAATGATGGTGGAAAAAACAGCCAGCAGTAAAAAAATCCTCTTCGGAAAATATGGTAATTGTGGGGTGACGGACGAGGATGAGGAGCAGCAGAGGCAGCATCCGTGATAAATTTACACGCTCACTTCGTCAACTCTTACAGCCTGAGACGAGTGTGAGTCTGTCATAAGGTTAAGAAAACATTTAAAAACTTCATATTTTTAAGAAAACCACTTATTCTTAGAATTAAACTTAAGAAAACAGTTGAGAAAAGAAAATAAGAGAATTCTTAAGAAGTTTTTTGAAGGATAACAATTTCTAGTAACTTTTTTCTTAAGAATGAAGTGAAGAAAAAACACATTTAAGAGTCCAGTTGAGGTCGAGACTGAGCTGAGACTGAAACTGCTAGTTTATGGTCTCAAGACGGAACTCAAGTACCACAACACTACTAGAAAACAGCTCATATTCTTCCTCTACACCAGGGGTCGGCAACATGCAGCTCCGGAGCTGCATGCGGCTCTTTTACTGCCCTGTTGCGGCTCCACAGCTAAATTAGATTAGTAGGTAATAATAAAATAATCCTCCTTTACAGTAAAATAAAGCTCTGCTGATCCTTCAACACAGTTTAACAGTAAATGGTCTTAAACTCTGGAGTTAATATAGAACTGCTGATTCACCCTTTAACCCTGAAGATCAGCGCAGACTGCTGGTCACTATAGCAACACAGACATCAATCTCGCCTAGCTAGTAGCTAACGAAACGGCAAAGAGAGAGATTTAAGATGAACATCGATAATTTGGAGACGAATGGACTTATTTGCATTTATAATCACTTTCCTGATACGTTTAATCTGCAGTGAGAAACTGTCAAACACTAAAAATTCATGAAGCTGAAGTCAGTTTGAAGTCAGTAATTGTCTCGTTCCACCTTAAGTGGTGCAGCTGTTACATTCTGGCACCTCAGGCACCATTTAAGGAACAGGAAAATTCTAACAAGAAGCTGGAGAATGAGAAGCTGAGTTCAAGAAACTCCGGAATTTCTACTTTTGAGGTAAAGTTTCCTGCCAGAGATGTGAGAAAAGCGGCTATAGCTGAGCTAAAGGTTAAAGCAGAGCAAAGTAAGTCTGCGTTTTCGTTTATATGTTTTATCCTAAACTAGTACCTCAGCACATACTGAGACATAATTACAGCCGAGATGGTAAAATGGACATAAAATGTTGTGGCTCCCAAGGTTTATGGCTATAGACAGGAAGAGTTGCGGTGCTGCCCTTTTTATTGATCTGACCAAAGCTTTTATACGTTTAAATGATTGAAAACTGATTCAGAACTTTTGAACAGTAGTGTTTGTGTGTGTGTGTGTGTGTGTGTGTGTGTGAGTGAGTGTGTTCGGGGTTCAGGGTCGTGTGTGTAGGAAACAGCTTAGAAATAGAAAACTATTTGTGGGGGGGGGCATTCTGGAGATCAAAGAGAGTGTGTATATGTGTGTGACAAAGTGCAGGAAGGTGTGCAGATGACCTCATAACCTCTAAAATTCCTGTAATAAATGACACACGAACCAATCAGAAACTGAGAAATTTGTTTCTGCATCAGATACATTTCTGTACTGAGATCATTATATATTATTATAATCAGGCCTGGATCATCTACAGCCAAATACAAGGCCTGCAGGCCACATCAGGCCCGTGGCACAATCCTGTCTGGCCCACAGAATTATTTACATTTTTTATCAATATTAGCCCGTTTCACGCTGCACTGCATTATGATTCCCAGCATGCACTGCCATGTAATGTACACTCTTTCAGCCAGTGTGTCAAAATCAAAATCAAGCAAAGACCCACCTCCTGGGGACATTTAAATAAATAATAATAATATATTTGTCAGAGTAAAATCTCCAAAATGGTCACTTTACAGTCAATGGAATTTTTTTCCAAGAAATTTTGGGCCGTTTCTTTTGGTCGACTCATCATAAAACGTTCACACAATGTAAAGAGTAACAAACATTTATAAATTACCCCAAAAACTGAAAAACGTCAAAAATGGAGATACGAGGTTTTGCTCCGACAGCAACAATATATATGTTAATATAAGTATTCAAAGTATTAATTGATTAATTCAAGTGTTAATTTAAGTATTCATAAGTATTCCGACAGCAACAATATATATGCTAATATAAGTATTCATATAATATTTCATTATGTACTGTGAATGCCTATATTTTGCTGCTGATGTTTTGCCATATTTTGAAAATCAGTGGCCAGTTCGGGTCACAGCAAAATGTTATTTAAACATGAAATAAAAACATAGGCCTTCTCTGGCCCTCAGTTTTGTTGAGATTTTTTTAATGCCGCCCTTTTAGTGGTTGATTTTGACACACCTGATCTAGAGGCTGTTGTGGCCATGTGCCACCAGGGGGCTCTCGTGAGCATATTTTGAGAAATCTAAACCAATGTTTTTTAGCATCCGTTTCACTATCCACCATTGCCTCAGTCAAACTTTTAGGTTTTAAGCAGTGAGCTAGCTTTCCTCTGAATGTGCTTTGAATTTGAAGCTCCAGACATTAAAGAGGACAATCAGAACGGAGTGGGTGGGCTGACCAATCAGAGCACACTGGGCTCATTGGGAGGCAGGGCTTAAAGACACAGGAGCTCTAACAGAGTGTTTCGGACAGAAGGTGAATAGAGATGAACAGTATGAGGACAATAATGCGTTTTTTTGGAACATTGAAGCTGTAAATCTGTTCTAGTAAATCCCAAAAATAAATTGATGAACACTGAAGATGAGCATATCTTTAAAAAGCTCTGTCCGGTGGATCTGTGGATGCAAGACCTGATACTTCCACAGAGTAGAGGAGGCAGGACATCCATTTCTAAAGCCAAAAAGAAAATGTCACCAGAAAAAAAGTTGCAGTGTCTTTTTGGCACTGATCTGAGTCATCAAAGGTAAGATACAAATGGTTTGCAATTTTAAGTTTGTTTTTTTTTCCCCATCTTTATCATGTACAGTTCTGGCCACAATTCTTGGCACCCCTGAATTTTAAGTACATAATCTACAATATTTCCAAAGCTAAAAGTGTAGGTATATAGTGTAAGTGTATTCCAAAGCAATATGCACTAAATACACAAAAGCTAAAGGTAAAAAAAAAAAGTAGGAAAGAGGAGGAAAAAGCAATAAAATGAAATATGGACATGACACAAATACTGGCACCCTTTTGATGAATTCCATTTAGATTAGACTAGATTAGACTCACCTGTGAGAAATTAGAGCTCACATGACCTGAATTATCCAATGAGTGATGACTTTAATGCTTAAAAAGGCCATTTTACTTTCTCTGATCCTTTTCCGCAATAGTGAAATAGCATAATTATAATAATAATAATAATAATAATAATAATTTCAAAGTGCTTTATATATAGGAGATAAAGTTACAGTGATACAAGAAATTATAAGTATTAATTTAGAATCATATAAGAAAATGACAGATCAAATTAAAAGATAAAAACCACGAGACGTAGTTTTAATTAAATACTAAGAGAGACGTTTTTAGATGTTTATTAAAAGTGAGCTCTGAGCTTGACTGTCTAATAAAAGGTGAACTGAGCTCCACAGTTTAGAAGCAGAATAACTGAACGAGTCTCTCCACGTTTTCTGTATTTTACAGAAGGTGTTTGTAGGTCAGTGTCTGCAGATCTAAGATCATAAACAGACACTCTGTGATGTAAGTGGTGCTTAAAAACTAGTAGCAGAACTTTAAAATCTATCCTGAACGAAACAGGCAGCCAGTGCAGCTCTTTTAAAGTGGAAATGTTCTGATATCTCTGTTTAGTTTTTGTTAGGATGCTGCTGCATTTTGTACGAGTTGTAAGGGACGTATTGTTTTCTTAGGAAGTCCAGTAAGAAGATCATTACAGTGATCAACTCTGCTTGTAACAAATGCATAAACAAGTTTCTCTTCATCAAGAAGTGCTTTTATCTTGGCACAAGACCATCTCCAAAGTCCTTGCCACTCATGTTTTAACGGCGTAATTAGGAAGTTTATTGCTTATGGAATTGTCAAGAACCTCCTAGAATGTTGGTTAAAGAGGAAAATCAGTGAGGAAAGTCTTCAAACTTTGGTGTGAACTGTGGAAAAAAACACCATGTGTAACATCTAAAGAGCTAAAGGCAGACCTGAAGCAATCTGGAGTGATGGTTTCAACCTGTACCATTCGCCACACACTAAACCACGAAGGACTTCATGAGTGAAGGCCGAGGAAGACTCTGTTGCTGAAAGAAAGACATAAGAAGGCACAACTGACCTTTGTGAAAACGTACCTACGCAAACCACAGTCCGTTTGGGCAAATGTTTTGTGGACTGATGAACCAAAAATAGAGTTCTTTGGCAATGCAGCCCAACCATTTGTTTACAGGAGACGAAATGAAGCTTATAAGCAAAAGAACACCCAACCCTGCTGCTGGATCCATAATGTTGTGGGGCTGCTTTGGTACTTTAGGCCTCAACTGAATTAAAGGAATAATGAAACTGGAACATGACCAAGGCATTTTAAAGCGAAATGCACTGCCTATTGCAAGTAGGCTAGGTTTGGGTCAAAGATCGTGGGTCGCCCAGTCTGATAAAACCCCAAAGCACATATAAAAAAAGCATAACAGAATGGTTGCAAAGGAAGAAGTGGACTGCAATCATCACAATCATCAACCAGCTCCTTAGCACTGAAGACATACACCGATCAGGCATAACATTCTGACCACCTCCTTGTTTCTACACTCATTGTCCATTTTATCAGCTCCACTTACTATACAGGTGCACTTTGTAGTTCTACAGTTACAGACTGTAGTCCATCTGTTTCTCTGCATACTTTGTTAGCCCCCTTTTACCCTGTTCTTCAGTGGTCAGGACCCCCATGGACCCTCACAGAGCAGGCACTATTTGGGTGGTGGGTCATTCTCAGCACTGCAGTAACACTGAAGTGGTGGTGGTGTGTTAGTGTGTGTTGTGCTGGTCTGAGTGGATCAGACACAGCAGTGCTGCTGGAGTTTTTAAACACCAACCAAAAACATCCATCCTGTGGGCAGCGCCCTGTGACCACTGATGAAGGACTAGAGGATGACCAACACAAACTGTGCAGCAGCAGATGAGCTATCGTCTCTGACTTTACATCTACAAGGTGGACTGACAAGGTAGGAGTGTCTAATAGAGTGGACAGTGAGTGGACACAGTGTTTAAAAACTCCAGCAGCACTGCTGTGTCTGATCCACTCGCACCAGCACAACACACACTAACACACCACCACCACATCAGTGTTACTGCAGTGCTGAGAGTGATCCACCACCCAAATAGTACCTGCTCTGTGAGGGTCCATGGGGGTCCTGACCACTGAAGAACAGGGTAAAAGGGGGCTAACAAAGTATGCAGAGAAACAGATGGACTACAGTCTGTAACTGTAGAACTACAAAGTGCTCCTATATAGTAAGTGGAGCTGATAAAATGGACAATGAGCGTAGAAACAAGGAGGTGGTCAGAATGTTATGCCTGATTGGTGTAAATGTCAGAAATCAAGTCATGCGTTTTATTATCAACGATGAATCCTCCTTACTTTTCACTGTGTTTCTGTTTATTTGTGTTCATTCTAATAATATATGGTGTTTTCACGAGCACAAAAACAAGAACAGATTTTGTTGTGGTGTGTGGGTGTGAGACAAACAGTGCGAGTGTATGTCTGTGTGTTAATCTGTATCAGTAACACTTCACACCTCAGTGAGCTTCTTCCCCTCAGGATTTCACTCTAATCCTCTTTCACTCACACAGTGAGGAAGAATAAGGCTGATATATGACTGTTCACCCTTTTACATGCAATTTAAGCTCTAATGTCGCAGTAAATGCAGAATAAACAAACTACTGCTAGTGCTGGAGGTGGAACGTTTCAAAATATGCCTTCATTTTGTCCTAAAATAGGTAAAATATTTAAAAAAAGGATGTTTTTTTTTAATTAAACTGCATTATTAAAGTCAGAAATTGTTATAATGACCTATTGTAGCCTTTATATCAACATTATTACCAACATACTTTAAACTCTGCTCAACCTCACAACAGCAGCTACAAAAGTGGGCGGAGCTTGTAGAATTATTTCATTCCTGTAGCTCGTTAATTTCCTCCAAACGTAGTTCGGGCTACAGCAGTGGCTTCATAGCTATAGTCTAAAGCCTTATTTGAGCTGGATTAGTTTAATCAGGAGAGGTGCTATAATTTAAATGATTACCGACAAGATCCGTCATTTTAATCCAGTACGAATCATAGAATTACCTCCTATGATTGGCCGAAATCGGAGCTCCCTCAGTAATAATCTCTGCAGGCAAATCGAGT
Organism: Colossoma macropomum; assembly: GCF_904425465.1. Lineage (NCBI taxonomy): Eukaryota > Metazoa > Chordata > Actinopteri > Characiformes > Serrasalmidae > Colossoma > Colossoma macropomum. The sequence continues at coordinate 48,713 of NW_023495476.1, forward strand.
TTGTTTCTCAGATCAGATCTTCTGAGTCGACTGTCCACACTGTTATTTGCAAGTGATTAGATCAGATTTGTGTGTCCAGACATCATCAAACTATCTGCATGGGTTGCCATGACAACGACATAGGCGTCAGTAACTACGTAGCTACGCTGGGGATTTCAAACGTGGGGGCAGGAGAGGTGGAGGAGCATCATCTCACCATCCAAACTCTCCAAAATTCTCTGGCGTAAGCCTGAATCTTTGGCGCTTTTCTTGAATCCCAGCACTCTGGATTTGACATCATTGTTGTTTGTTGCATTGGGAGTGAAGCAAAAGACACTTTGGAATCTGGTTTACGCAGCCAGAGCATCCAGACTTAAGCAGGTTCTCCATCCACCAGTTTTGAACAGAAAAAGCCCAAAATACGAAAAAAACAACCAAATATCGCAAAAAGAGTTTTAGGCTTGGATGAGGTGGAAATGTTAGAATATCGCTGAAGCCAAAATGTGAAAAAAGGTGATGGAAAGGCGATTTTAAATTTCCAAATAAACTATGATATGAAGCCGTAAGTCACACGATTCCGTGATTCCTTCAGACGGTCCAATCATGGCGCATAGCTTTTAGAAGTTCGCTTTGGACATTCTGTCCAAAACAAAGCTTGCATGAAAAGTGCTCTGTACAATGTGCTCCCAGAATTTTCTAGTGCGTTTGCATTCCCAGATTCAAAGTGTACATATATACACACACATTATATATGTGTATATATATATATATATATATATATATATATATATATATATATATATATATATATATAAAGTAAGTAAGTAAGTCAGTGAGTCAGCTGGTCTGTCAGTCTGTAGAGCAGTTTTCATTTCCACCAGAGGGGGCGCCGATGCTTTTGTCACAGTGAGTGCATTTAGATGCACTTAATAATCTGATATTCTTAATTTATATATCTAGAATCTTAAAAAAATATCACAGCACTGCGCAGACTGAGAAAACATTTCTTAATCGGATTTCTAGATCGGAATATGGTGTTTACATGACCATTTGAATAATCGGATAACTGCAGAAATCCGATTATGATTGGATTATTGAGTGCATGTAAATATTCATGAAACTAACTATTCAAAAATACACCATAGAGTATTAAGACACCCCTCCTAATTATTGAGTTCAGGTGTTTCAGCCACACCCATTACTAACAGGTGGATCAGATTAAGCACACAGTCTTGCAGTCTCCATAGACAAACACTGGCAGTAGAGGATCGTACTGATGAGCTCAGTGACTCTAAACATGGCTCTGTTATAGGACGCCACCTCTGACACAAGTCAGTCTGTGAGATTTCTGTGCTGCTAGTTCTGCCCCAGACAACTGTAAGTGCTATTACTGTGAAATGGAAGCGTCTAGGAGCAACAACAGCTCAGCCATGAAGCGAAAGACCACCAAACTCACAGAATGGACCGCCGAGTGCTGAAATGCACAGGGCCTATCCTCTGTTGAATCACTCACTAATAAGCTCCAAACCGCCTCTGTGGATGTCGTCAGGGTGGCACAGAGATTGGTGGGCCAGTGCTCGTCCTGCCTGGCGTCTCTAAGCTGCAAACACGGCCATAAATGGCTGTAAAGATGATTCTACTTAAAGCAAAATCAGAGTTAAATCTCTCCACCTTGCTTATTTTAACGCAGCCCCTAATCACGGTAGCCAACATCATCTAAGGTTTCTTTGTGTAACTGTAGTGGATGGAAAATTAATTTGCCTTTTCTTCTGCCAAAATTTCGTTAATGTGAATCTCATTTGCAAAAGATTTGAAAGGAAACCCGGCCTGAGACACATCTGTAAAAATCACACTGGAATCGCATTTCAAACCACCTCCAAATGTGGTTTGGAGCCGGTCTGTCTGTCCGCAGAGCAGTTTTCCTTTCCATCAGAGGGGGCGCCAAAGCATTTGTCACAATGACTAAATATTCAACTAAAATCAAGAAATAAGACAAAAACTTTCACTGCAAATGAAGTCAAGTAGTGAAATAACAGATAATATATATTAATGTATAAAATATATTTTCTTCATCAATTTTTTACAACCACTTTCAGTTGTTGGAACAAAACCTCCCCAAAAATGGTGACATTACAGGACAAGAAAAAATGTACTTAACTTTTAATGAAAGTAAATATTGTTTTTTCCAAGTAATTTTGGACGTTTCTGTTGGTCTGACTCCAATTTTTTGCAATCTGAAGAGAAGATAACAGCTAAAATGTAGCTTGATTTGACCCAACTCCTTTATCTAAGTTCAAGACCACTGAAATTTGGTGTCTATTCTCTCTGTAGGCTATGATTATGCACCATATTTGGAACGGCCATTGATAACGCTCGTCACCCCACCCAACGAGAGTAAAGTCTCCTCCCTCGTCCACTGTTGTGTTTTGGGTTTTCATTGCTTTTTTTAGCGCTATATTTGCCATTTAGCCGCATAATGTGTTGTTATTCTTTGGAAGTTTGGCGCCTGTTGCATAATGCTGATGGAAACATCCATGTTAGGATCTGGGCTATTTGGGGTAATTTGGGCAAATTACACAGATCCTTTATCTCGTACGAATCAGCCAGTCAAATCACGCACAGATCACATTACTGAACCTCCTCTGGCGAAATTAATCCAGCTCCCAGACTTTGACTTCAGTGATATGAATTAGTCATATTTCAGACTTTCCATTGAGAGTCTAACAGGATTCAACATTCAATGTGGATCAAAAACAGCCAGCATTAACAAGAAAGGTCAATTTGATCTAACAGGCAGATTGACCAACCACTCACATGACTTGTAGGGACAGGAGACGGTCAACACAAAAACAGGTCTGAGGGAAACAAAGTCAGCTAACTCAGCAACTGTTTTCAGGCAGCTAATGGCTTTAAACAACGATCCTGAATAACTTCTGTAAATGAGGTGCTATAATTTCTTTCAGTTCAGTTTCAGCTCTCAAAAAGGCTGTCTGGGAGGCAGGAAGTTGTTTTGAGTTGAGGATATATAAATATATATATATATATATATATATAATATATATATATATATATATATATATATATATATATATATATATATATAAATTTTTTCTTTTCATTTGCACCAGAGGGACATGAGTCTGTTTGTCAGTAATCTGATCAACATGTTTACATGCACTTGAGTAATCACATAATGGGGAAACTCCGGGTCTACATGAGTCAGACAGTAATCAGATTTCTGCTTCACAACCAGCCAATAAACTCACAGAAGAAGACGTGACGTAAACGCAATGAAAAACATCGCACCACTTTACCTGATATTAAGAACATAAATCATCTAGAAAATAAAGAATATTTAAATACCTCTTTCTGTCAAGCATGTATTTGGTTTCAGTGTCGCTAAAAGTGTTTAAAGTCGCTTATTTCCGGCACAGCAGTCTGTTCTCCGCACATGCTCAGACTGAGAAATCTGAAAGAAATCAGAGTAAGAGTTCACATGCACTGAGAAATCTGATTACTGAGCTAAAATCCAGCTCTCTTCATCAGATTTCTTAATCGGATTTCTAGATCGGAATATGGTGTTTAGATGACCATTTCAATAAATGGATGACTGCAGAAATCACTGCAGACTCTGCTGAGTCACTCACTGAGAAGTTCCAAACTGCCTCTGGAAGCAACATCAGCTAAAGAACTGCCGAGCAGCTGCACACAAGCCTAAGATCAAAATGCACAATTCCACTCATCCAAGTAAAGCAAATCGCCACTGGACTCAGTGAAACATATTCTGTGGAGTGACCAATCACACTCCTCTATCTGTCAGTCTGATGGACGAGTCTGAACGTTACCTGCCTGACTGCACTGTGCCAGCTGTAAAGTTTGGTGGAGGAGGGATGATGATATGGGGCTGTTTTTCAGGGGTTGGTCTAGAACCCTTAGTTCCAGTGAAGGGAAACCTTAACGCTTCAGCACCAAGACATTGTGGACAATTATACACTTCCAACTTTGTGGGAACAGTTTGGGGAAGAACCTTTTCTGTTCCAGCATGACTGAGCCCCAGTGCACAAAGCAGCTCCATAAAGGCCTGACTGGGTGAGTTTGGTGTGGAAGAACTTGACTGGCCCTCACAGAGCCCTGACCTCAACCCCATCCAACACCTTTGGGATGAACTAGAACGGAGATTGTGAGCCAGGCCCTCTCGTCCAGCATCAGTGTCTGACCTCACAAACGTTCTTCTGAATGAATGAGCACAAATTCCCACAGACTCTCAGTAGGAAGCTTCCCAGAAGAGTGGAAGCTGTTAGAGCTGCAAAGGGGGACCAACTCCATATTAATGCCTCTGGATTTAGAATGGGATTCATTAAAGCTCCTGTAGGTGTGACGTGTAGGGGTCCCAATACTTTTGTCCTTATAGTGTATGTCATTTGAAATCCATATATGGCGGTAGATTAGATTTCCGTATGGATGTAGTGCTAAACACACCTGCTTCAGCTCAACACAGCCACTACCTATGTGTGTGTGTTTGGCTCTATTTTAGCCTTTTAAGTATTTATTAGCCTTTCAAGTGAAGCTTCTACAGCAATGAGCTAACCAAGTGTTCCTCATCAGTGTTATTTGGAGCAGGTGAGTGTGTGTGTGTGTGTGTGTGTGTGTGTGTGTGTGTGTGTCATAGAGACAGAGGATGATCGATGTGCTGAAGTTGGCCAACTTGTCTCTAAAACGTCATATAAATAAGGGAGAAAGTTCTGTGTGTGTGTGTAGTGTAGTGTGGGGTAGTGTGTGTGTGTGTGTGTGTGTGTGTGTGTGTGTGTGTGTGTGTGGTGATGTTAATACTCTCCCACTCCCTTCACTGACAGCACATATGAAGCAATTTGCAGAGATAACAGTCCAAAATAAATTCACTCAGAAACTCCACATCTATTAGATCTCATTCCGCCGAGTTTGGCTCCGAGTTTCACTCCAGAGGGTTATAAAAACACGCGCACGTTCTCCTCGACTGCCCCACTCCTGCTGTTAATCATACACTTAACTTTAAACCCCCTAAACCCGGGGGATCTGTACGTAGGGCCACATTTCATGTACGTGTACAGAACCTGCTCTGAAGAACCTTTCAGCGCTGTCTCGAGTGCAGATCTGACGCATTCTGCCTGCGTCGTGTTCACGAGCCCGACCACGCAGCTAACGGGCCGCAGAGGTGGGAAGAAACCTAAATCCTTCTTTACTATACACTTAAAAAGTTGGTTCTTCAAGGGTTCTTCAGTAAAGGTTCTATATAGAGTCATTTGCATGCTTCAGTGGTTCTTTGCATGGTGAAATGGCTCTTCAGATGGATGGAGAATGTGCTGTATATCATTCTATATAGCACCAAATGGGTTTTGCTATTGTTACAAGCTTGACAACTTAACCATAGCAGAACCCTTTTTGGTGCTGCACAGATCCATTTGTTAGAAAGGTTCTTTAAAGAACCATATATGGTTAAATTGATCTTTGTTTGGTGAGATTCTTCTTCAGATTGATGAAGAATGTGGTGTACACTCTTAAAAAAGATGGTTCTTCAAGGGTTCTTTAATAAGGAAAATGGTTCTATATAGAACCATGAACACTTAAAGAACCTTTTACATAATTAAAGAGTTCTTTGCATGATGAAATTGTTTGTCAGATTGATGAAGAATGTGGTGTACACTCTTAAAAAGATGGTTCTTCAACGGTTCTTTAGTAAGGAAAATGGTTCTATATAGAACAATGAACACTCAAAAAACCTTTTACATGAAAGGGTTCTTTGCATGGTGAAATGGTTTGTCAGATTGATGGAGAATGTGTTGTACATGGTTCTATACAGTACCAACAAGGGTTCTACTATCATCACAAGTTTGACCTTTTGTGGTGATATATGAACCCATTAAAAAAAAAAAACGTTCTTTACAGAACCATATATGGTTAATTGTTTCTTTGCATGGTGAAATTGTTCTTCAGATTGATGGAGAATGTGTTGCATATGGTTCTATATAAAACCTTTTTGAAAAGGGTTCTTCTATTGTATACAAGCTTGACATCGTAACATTAGAAGAACAATTTTTGGTATTATATAGAACCATATATGACACGTTCTCCTTCAATCTGAAGAACGATTTTACCATGCAAAGAACCATTTAAGCATGCAAATGGTACGTTCAGTGTTCAAGGTTCTATATACAGAACCATCTTCCATCTAAAGCAATGTGTGTGCGTGTATCAGTTGATTTGGTTGGAAAATATATTTGTTTCTTACAACACAGAATTATACTGAATTAACTCCGTTTGCACTGATTGATCAGACTTTTCTAGCAGGTGTTAAACTGACCCTCTGTCTGTTACAGTGAACCCACCCATGGACTAAACTATAACGCTGCACTTCCCCTCATTTAGGGTGGAATTGTACACAAACGATAGGAAACAGAAACAAAGTTCAGGTGTTCATTTGTAGCAGAGATGTTTACGTTGCTTGTATAAAAACATGATTATTCCAACTTCAATATTTAAAAAACTATTTCACAAAAACCAAAATGTGTTAGGTTGTGCTGCGCTCTCCATTACTTGCTGTTAGGGCTCTATGGCCCAATCCCATTTCTTCCTTTGACCCCTACCCCTTGTTTTCGAGTGTCACCCTCACCCCTTAGAACTGAATTACAAGGGGTAGTGGTTGAAATCTTGCCCTACAAAATGGGACCCTCAAATAAAAAGAGCATCACTTCATTAACAGCTACCAGCGCTGCTCTGTAGGCGACCCTGCCAGTCTGCAGTGACAGCAGAGGAGGGTAAAGTTCAGCTCCTCACTGCTGGGCTTTAGTTACATTTAGGGCATCATATGCCTTCAAAGAGGGGGGCAATTATTTATTATCACCCACCCCTAATTCTTCAGTGATATGAAGCTGAAGTCAGATATTCACCAGATTCTTGTTCAAATTTTCCTGTTCCACCTTAAATAGTCCAACTGCTGCTCCATTTAAGGTGGAACAGGAAAATTTGAACAAGAATCTGGTGAATATCTGACTGGAAACGGGAAAGTTATCTAGCTAGCTACCGAGACATTAGCATGCTATTAGCAATTTTTTATGTTTGTTATGAAGAAAACGACCATAATACACTGAAACGACATTAAACCTACATAATACATGGTTATCGTAATTTTTTAATAGAGAAAATTCTCACATCTGTGTGTTTCTTTGGTCTCTTGTTGAGCCATTTTGCCGGTTTTTCTTTTTTTCTCATAACTCTCTGTTTGGAGTCTCTGAAAAACCTCCGTTTGGAGGGTCATGTAGCCCCAACACTTCGCCCCACCCCTCTATCTCAACAAGGATCAGGACACCCTACCCCTAGACATGAATGTGCAAAACAGAGGGCTAAGGGCTAAGTGGCAGGGACGAGGGGTGAAATGGGACTGGGCCTAAGTATCTCTCTCCATCTCCGTCACTTTAACGTTTACCGAGTTTATTGATGCAGCTTGAGGACGTGCTTTGCCTCTCTTTCTGTGTTTGCTGTAATGTGCTGTATTTTTATATATTATTTTTACATTTAAGAATTTGTAAAAGAAACATTTCATTAAAGTTTAGTGTTTTATGATTCATTATTCACATATAGTTATCTTTAATTACTGATATATTATTTAATTGAAGATCTATTCTTCATTTACTGATGTTCTTCTGAGTTCAGAGCACAAACTTTAACATTAGTAATAAGTTTGATTTACCTGTTCTGAGTCTGTTTCTGCAGGGTGGTCCGTCACTAAAAGGGGCTCATGTAGAAACTTAACCTATTTATTCAGTTTCTGGGAGGGGGGTTGGCTGAGCTGTCGCATTTACAGCCCAATAAGCACCTGTAACAATTTTCCCAATACCTTTAAAACACTTTCTTTGGTAAATAATTCCCTTTTGGTGGTTCTTTATATTGGTTTTGACTAAACTGTGGGTTTATTTTCTTGTTATTTCATGATTTGATGTGATAATATAGATGTTTATCCCTAAAAACCTCAATTACACACCAAAAAAACAGTACACTTGATCTAGAGGAGGTGGTGATAGGAACCAGACGTCCACTAAGAATATACATGCCTGATGTCTGAGACATTGTTTTATGATAATTTGGAGATAAAACATATTTTAAAGGATACATATTTTTGGTGGAAGGAGACATGCAGGGTGTTGTGAGGCAAAATAGCCCAAAAAGAAAACTTATTATTTTCAGAATTATCACTATTTTCCCACCATCAACATTCCATATAAACTCAGAAGACTCGTGTAGGTTCACTGGTGGTTCTGGATAGTAAATAAAATGTATATTTGTGTTGTAGTCATGGCGACGTCTGGTTCCTATCACCACCACTGTAAAGACATCTGAGTCTCTACAATTAAAGCACTCAATAACTTTGTTTACATCCCCCGAAATTTTGGAAAAGTTTTGCTTTGAGTGTTTTTGAGTTGCAGCTTTTGTCATTATTTCATCGCACTAAGAAAACTTTTACTAAACAATACCAAACACCACACATAGTCTCTCTCTCTCCCTCTCTCTCTCTTTCTCTTTCTCTCTCTCCCTCTCTTTCTCTCTCTCTCCCTCTCTCTCCCTCTCTCTCTCTCTCTCTTTCTCTCTCTCTCCCTCTCTCTTTCTCTCTCTCTCTCTCTCTCCCTCTTAAATACTTGCACTTTCATGAGCTGAAGGAGAGATGTGACTCCAAATGGAGAGCCCATCTCTCTGTCCCTGAGGGTCTGCGGCCTTCATGGAGGCTCTTGTACAAAAGCCCCTTGCCCAAACGGTCAGGAGACCTCCAGTGGAGGATCCTTCACTGTGCTGTACCCACAAATGGGTTCGTGTCAAAATTTAACCCGGCTGTTCAACCACTTTGCATTTTCTGTAATAACCCTGATATTGTTTTTCATGCTTTTTCCGACTGTCAAAGACTGATTCCTCTGTTCGAGCTCCTGGACAGGGCGCTCAGAGGGCTGGATCCTCTGTTCGAGCTCCTGGACAGGGCGCTCAGAGGGCTGGATCCTCTGTTTGAGCTCCTGGACAGGGCGCTCAGAGGGCTGGATCCTCTGTTCGAGCTCCTGGACAGGGCGCTCAGAGGGCTGGGGTTCTGTTCACCCGGACTCTGTTTATCTTTGGCTGTAAATTCTCTAAAGCTCAGCGTTATAAATGTACCTTGGCAAATTTTTTAGTGGGACAAGCGAAGTTATCAGTGTGGAAGTCCTTCAGGTCGGTGTCTGAAGGGCAGGAGGTGGATGTTCTGAAGCTGTTCCGAGCTCTAGTAGAGTCACGCATTAGAGTTGAGTTTGTTTTTTACCAAAGTACTCAGAACATTTCCTGTTTTGAGAAAGAGTGTGAGCTGGTGAAAGTATCGTATCTGTCAGTGATCTGGGTGTGATATCATTTCATTGGTGAATCTTTGTGGATGGGTGGATTTTCTTTGGGGATCCTCATTATTATTAATATAACTATTAGCCCTTTACCATAGGATGTAAAATTCTTTAATTATTAATGCTTCAATAAAAAGGGGGTTAAAAGTCAAAGTCTCTTTTTCTCTCTCTCTCTCTCCCTCCCTCTCTCTCTCCCTCTCTCTCTCTCTCTCTCTCTCTCTCTGTGAAATGAAACAGTAACACTCTGAAGAGCCTCTACTGAACTGTGGATTATTACAGTCAGTAAATCTCTGATAAACTAAACACAGACACACTTCAGCCTGTATATCATTTTAATCACCGCGCTAGCCATTCTGCGCGAATACGACCCGCCGTCATGTGAAGACGTGCTATAGGACGTTTGGTTCTTCTCCACACGCTGACCCATAGCCAGGCTATTCTCTCATCCTCTGCCAGATCTTCATTAGGATGGTGGTGATTCAGTGCAAATCAGCCGCAGACTCAGCACATCCTCCCCTCCCGTAAACGTCTCCATCTGAGGGGAATCTGATTAGATCTGTTCATTTGTCCGTCAGCGTTGAACCTCAGAAACAGTTTATTTTCAAATGTTATTATTAAATTAAATATAGTTTGTAAGATTATTAGATGAAGCAACTAAATAAAAGAACATAAAACAACAACAATAACACTAAACTAAAACTAACTCCAGTGTTATTGCTAAGGTGTCGCTATGGCATCCCAGGTGGTTGCTAAGATGACGGCAATCCATTGTAACTGAACCTCAGATGGTTGCTAAGGTGTTGCCAGGCCGTTGCTATGGTATCGCAGGTGGTTGCTAAGGTCTTGCCAGACATTTGATATGCTATCCCAGGTATTGAATGTCACATGGTTGCTAAGGTGCTGCCAGGCTGTTGCTATGGTATCCCAGGTATTGAATCTCACATGGTTGCTAAGGTGCTGCCAGGCTGTTGCTATGGTATCCCAGGTGGTTGCTAAGATGATGCCAGTCTGTTGTAATTGAAACCTCAGATGGTTGGTAAGGTGTTGCTAGGCTGTTGCTATTGAATCCCAAATGATTGCTAAAGTGTTGCCAGGCCATTGCTATGGTATCCCAGGTGGTTGCTAAGGTGTTGTCAGGCCTTTGCTTTGCTATCCCAGGTTATTTCTCTGTTATCCCAAGTGGTTGCTAAGATGACGCCAATCCATTGCAACCGAACCTCAGACGGCTGCTAAGGTGTTCCTAGGCTGTTGCTATGGTATCCCAGGTGGTTGCTAATTATGATATATATGAAATATTCACTCATTGTTTGGAAAATGCAGACAACTGTCGCTCTCACTGGATGTTGGTGATAAAAACTGGAAAATGTGGAGGTCATGTGATCGTCTTGTTCAGGTTCTGCATTTTATTTGAATTATTGAAAGTAATAAAAACATCCTGATGACGCTTATCTGTGTCACACAGCTCTAACACAGTCCACTGCTTTCTAAATGGAAACAGATCTTTCTTTAGGGGCGAATTAGAGCAAACAAGCCAACAGTCATTAATTACAATTAACTACATAAAACAATTCAATTAATTTCTTAATAAAGTACAGGAAGCTTGTTTGAAGCCCTGAGACAGACATGAAAGAAAAAGGCAAACAAAGAGAAAAAGCAGAAAAATGTGTCCCAGAGAGCATGCTGGGAAGGGGGCGGGACAGGCGGAGGAAGCAGAAGCAGCAGGGAATGGTCTGTGATTGACAGCTATGTGATTATAGTCAGAGAATGATTTGGGTGCTGAGCTTGAGGGGAAACAAAGACAGTTTCATGATTAAATAACATTTCTGCGGTTTATTTAATAATCATGTGTAAAATGATCAATTTAATTGATGACAGTAACTAATTGCTCTTGATCTTATTAACATATAGCAACTGTAAAAACTAAGAATTTAATGTGAGAAATTATTTGAAGTTACGATAACTATAATAAATGATTTTTCCATATTATTCATTACAGGGTAAATTTATTTACAACCTGCAAAGCTAAAACAGCTACTGATGCTTAGCAGGATAAACGATGATGTTTTTATTATTTAAAACCCTCTTTTTTTACAGTTGTTTTACAGTTCAATATCTGGTAGATCTAGGACAGTTTCTGTTTCCACCAGAGAGGGCGACAAAACCACAATCACAATAAAATAACTACATTTATTAAAGAAGAACACAGACACATGGCAACTTACTGCTGTGTGTACAAATGAATGTAAAAACAGAACTGGAATTTTGGATAATGGACTGGAGCGCAGAATGTTTATGAGTGCAAAAAGAAAACAGCACATTTTTCCTGCTGATTTTTGATGTTGTTGCTGTTATCAATAATCACAAAAACGATAAGCATCAAAATTGACAAATTCATGCAAAAATTTGGCAAAAATAAACACATTTTCCCAAAATTGTTTGTAGAAATGTGAACAAATTTACATTAAAATGTGTCAAATTGTATATGTTTTTGTGCACACAAAATTCCTAGTGGTGTTCTGATTGAGTACAAAAAAAAAGTTTCTTTTCTGTTTTAAAGATAAACAAATAAGCCAACAAAATTATGTGCAATATCCTGTTGTGGCTACATCATAACAATTTGTGCGTTTGTGTAAGATTTGTACATCTAAAAACAAATTTTTGTCTCGATTTGGCTTAAAAGAAAAATTAGAGAAGAATTCATGACAGACGTTTGTCTTTAGACGTACAAATCTTACACAAAAGCACTGCTGTGATGTAGCCACAATGGGATATTTGCACATAATTTTATTTTTTAATGACTTGAAATTGTTTTCATGCACAAAAAGCTACAACACACTAAAAAAATAGAAAAAACAAACACTTTACTGCACTTCTCTCTTTTAACGATGCTCTACTATCCTCATTTAATTTTTAATTAGATTGTAATTTAATGTGTAATTTCTTGTTTTAAATCTATTGTTCATAATCATGTTTTTAATTTCTGTTCTCCTACATTCTTAAAAATATGGTTCTTCAAGGGTTTATAAGTGAAGAAAATGGTTCTGTATAGAACCATGAACACTCAAGTAACCCTTTGCATGATTATCGAGTTCTTTGCGTGGTGAAATGGTTCTTGAGGCTGATGGAGCATGTGCTGTTCTGTATGGCACCAAAAAGGGTTCTTCTATTGTTACAAGCTTGACGTCGTAAAAATAGCAGAACACTTTTGGGTGCTATGTAGAACCCTTTTCCAAAAGTACATGGAACCAGCTACAGCACCTTCCCCGTCAATCTGAAGAAGGATTTCACAATGCAAAACCCCTTAAATCATGCAAAGGGTTCTTTGAGTGTATAGAACCATTTTCTTCACTAAAGAACCATCTTTTTAATTGTGTACGTCTGAATTATCTTTGCATTTTCTCATTCGTGAAGCATTTGAATGACCACGGCGCTATAGAAAAAAACTTGCTTTGCCTTTGATGGTACATTTACAGTGTTTGTACTTCAATGAACAAAGACATGTCTGTCCAGTACACTCTGTCTTGACCATGTGGCCCCACCTGCCTGGTCCTTATACCCGTATACATACTGTAGGTGGCTCTGTTAATACTGTGTGTGTGTGTGTGTGTGTGTGTGTGTGTTACTCTGCTCACATCTGTGGTGCTAATCAATCATGAGATTTATGCTTCACAGTCAAAGTGACACCGAACATCAGTGCAGGTATGTGCATGTGTATGTGTGACTGTATGAACCAGTGATAAATACTCCAGTAGAAGGACGGGGACAGCAGGGGGACGAGCAGGGGGACGAGCAGAGGGACGGGCAGAGGGACAGGCGTGATTTAGCATCCTGCTCAAGGACAGCTTTCAGAGACAGGTGCTGCATTTTTGGAGTCAAACTGTGTCTGTGTGTCTCTTCCACAGTGTAAAATGGCCTTCAAAGCACACTCTCAACAAGATGGTTCTTCAAGGGTTCTTCTGTAAAGATAATGTACTGTACACAACCATGAACACTCAAAGAACCATCTGCATGGTGAAATGGTGCTTCAGATTGATGGAGTGTTGTATATGGTTCTGCTATTGTTATGATGTCAAGCTTGTCATCAATCTAAAGAACCATTTCACCATGCAAAGCCATTTAAGCATGCAAATGGTTCTTTGAGTGTTCATGGTTCTGTATGGAAGCACTTTCTTTACTAAAGAAACGTTGAAGAACCTACTTTTTAAAGTGCGTACTCAAAACATCTAATATTTCTCATTATGAGACTGTTATCAGAATATTATAAGATTATAAAACCTCTTTCTAGACATTTGTACTTTTTTAAGGTCGGCAACCTTTCAAGAAAAATCAAACCACTTATGTCCATTTTACCATCTTGGCTGTAAATCTGTCTCAGTATGTGCTGATGTTTTAGTATAGACTAAAAAAATATAATCTAAACGAAAACGCAGACTTTGCTCTGCTTTAAGCTTTAGCTCAGCTATAGCTGCTTTTCTCGCATCTCCAGCAGGAAACTTTTCCTCAAAAGTAGAACAGTTTCTTGTAAAATGTCTCTCAACAGTCAACTTTTTACGAGGCTGAAGAGAAACTGACTTCAGCTTCACGACTTTTTAGTGTTTGTCAGTTTCTCATTGCAGATTAAACGTATCAGGAAACCAGCTGGAGTGACTATAAACGCAGATAAATCTATTTGTCTCCAAATTATCAGTGTTCATCTTAAATCTCTCTCTTCGCCATTTTGTTAGCTACTAGCTAGGCAAGATTGTTGTCTGTGTTGCTATGGTGACCAGCAGTCTGCGCTGATCTTCAGGGTTAAAGGGTGAATTAGCAGTTCTACATTAACTCCAGAGTTTAAGACCATTTATTGTTAAACTGTGTTGAACAATCAGCAGAGCTTTATTTTACTGTAAATGAGGATTATTTTATTATTACCTACAAATCTGATTCTGCTGTGGAGCCGCAACAGGGCAGTAAAAGAGCATGTTGCCGACCCGTGTTAGGTAAGGTGAAATTTATTTGGTGGATCATTTACTTGTTTTAAATATTATTTCTTGAAATGGGCAAAATTATCTGCAGTATTTCTCAAAACAAGTAAATTGTATGCCCAATGAATTAATTAATCAAAATCAATTAAAACAAGTAAAAATGTCTAGAAATAAGTTGAATAATCTTATAAGAGCCATACAACGATCTCACAATGAGACTGATTAGATATATTGACTAGTAACGGGACATCTAACGACTCCTGTAATGGCTCTCAACAATCCTAATTTAATTTTTAATTAGATTTTTATTTAATAATTAATTTCTTCTCTCTTAAATCTTTCAATTTAGTCATGTTTTAACTTCCAATCACCTTTTCCTTATGTTCATTTTTATATTCCAGTGTAAATGATCTTTGTATTTTCTCTTTTGTAAAGCACTTTGAATGACTGCAGTGTATGAAACCTGTTGAAAAAAAATGTTTTCACTTGCAAAGATATCATTTTTTACAGTGAACACATCCCACATTCCATAACTTCACATGGTTGCAGATGTCAATGAAACACATGTTGACTTCCTTTTTGAGACCAAATCTATTAGAGATTATTTAACAACTTGTTTAGTGCTCAGAACCTAAAGGCCATAGCTGCCTTCAAGCCTTCACAACTTCAGAACAGTTTAAGCTACAGACATGGTGCTCCTATCAGAACACTCCGCAGACCAGGCCCAAACTAGCCAGCCTGACATCACCAAGCTATATCGTCAGCATCAGTGAGTAATCTGGCTCAAAAAAACATTAAATTCCTAAAATTAGAGATCTGATTTAGCCTTTATATTCCAACTCTGCCTCACAATCCAGAGTGATTTCATACACCAGTGACCGTCCATCAGCCAGCAAACCAGCTCCAAACCCCACTCACTACTGTTATATTAGCTCTCTGCTGCTAGCTTTCACATTATAAACACAGGGTTAAAAATAGCGACATAATTCGCACACCAGACCAACAAGCAGCTCCATTTGAAATAAAAAATAAAGTTTGTCTTGCTCTCTGAGTTTTAGCACTCAGCATGAATCCAAGAGGACAGAAAACCAATATAAAACTTGGCCGCCTCATGCTAATCACTTATTTTTACTCAATAACAAGCAGCAGAATGAACCACCATCAACATTCTAGCATGTTCAGCTCACAGATACACAATATTTAAAAAGATATTTAAGTTTACATAGATTTTAACATCTTTACATCAATTACATCAATTAATGGCATATCTGAGCGGCTCAGGGTCTCCTGAAAATAACAACATACAGCTTGTCTGACTGTCTAATATAAATACTTCATAATTTTAATTATAATAGATCAAAATACCAAAACAATCACACCACATCAGCGCAGGGTTCTAGGAGCCAGGCATGCAGTTAGCAGCGTGCTAATTGTGTTAGAACAAAAATGTGTAAATGGGATTTTAGCGCTTCGCTCTGAAAGCTAACCGCGGTTTGTTTATAAGGCCAGCTGGTTTCACTCGCAGGTGTTTGGCGCTGCTGTGGGAATTTTTATCCTGCATGCGTGAGCTACTGGATTTAGATCAGCTTGTAATGACATAACGACATAACAACATAACATGGATCAGGAGGACATGCAGATCTGTGGACAGCTGACGGTCATCACATTTCAGAAGAGTTCACTACAGAGAGAGAGAGAGAGAGAGAGAGAGAGAGAGAGAGAGAGATTTCTCAGAAGAAATGTAATCTTGTTTGTCCACTTCATGGCTAAGTGTTTTCGAGTGTGAGTAAAAGGACTTAAAATGAAAGAACATTAAGAAATTGTGCTTCGGTTCAGTCTGAACATGTGCTGTCATGTTTATGAGCTGCATAAATCATATTAGCCCTTAAATGCATTCCGCAGGTTGCTATAGTGACCCACGACCTCATTTCCCCCTAAACCTCGTCCATTTCCATTTGTTAGGCCCAAACACACTGATATTCCACCTCAATGTTTTAAAGAGCACCTATTCTCTCGTTTCCCGTGACGTCACACTGTATAGTCGCCTCCATGTTGAGGACCGAATCAGGGGGTGACTGCGCTGCGCGACGCCTTCAATCAGCTGTGCTTTGTGAATGATTCACCTGCGAGACGCAACAGAAGCCGAGAGACGAGAGACACACAGACCTTTAATTCAGTGTTTTCACTCCAGGTTTGGAGCCGCTAGACTGTACAGTTTAATGTCTCTCTCTGCTGTTCACCTCGTTCAGCTCAAGAAGGGATTAATTAGCTAATAATATCAGGTATTTTAACCAGGAAACCACAGTTATGCAGTGCAGGGGTTTCAGGACTGGAGCTGAACTCTGAACTAACTGCACTAGCAAACTTACAGAATCACGTCTGTCGAAACACGACGTCGTTTTCCGACCCACGACATTCAGTCTGATATTTAACGCTTATGTTTCTCCATTCAAACCTCATTTAAATCAGAAACAGAGAGTAAAGTTATACCGGCTGTCTGCAGCTCCGTTAGGGGGGCGACTGTTCATCTCTCTCTGTTAACATCAGCTAAAGTTATCTAAAGGCTAGCGAGATGACATCATCTCATAACACAGTCCTTACTGCACGCCCACCGGTGAGCTCGGCACTCAGCAGTGTGTTCAGTGTAGTTACAATACTGTTTAGCTACAGTACTATTCAAAAGTTTGGAAACACTTTCCATAATAACAGTTTTTGTAATTGTACAACAATAACTTATACAATGTGGACTCAAATATAACAAACTATCGGTATTTTGAGATGTTATATTAAAAATATATAACTTATTAAATAGTCTGTGAACAGGAAGTAAATGAAATAATTAATAACTTCGTTTTGAAATATTTATGTTTTGAAATGATTTACCAAAAGGTACCATGAAATGTCAAAAATTTGAGAAATGTGATTGTTTTTATATATATATATATATATATATATATATATATATATATATATATATATATATATATATAAAACATAAATTAAATGTAATTTGCTCTGTATCTGTATAATTTCAGAAAAATTCTTTGTCTAATTTTTTTTCTGTAGAAAGTTACAGGGTTGCTAGTGTAACAGTAAAATGCTCCACTGTTCAAAAGTTTAGAATCACCTGCCAAAATAACACATTTTTATAATTAGTAAAATTTAATAAATCCAATAAGGATTTAAATATCGTTAACTATTCACCATGAGGTAATTTTTTTTTAGAAATTTCAAGATTTCAGTGAACTAAGTTTTAAAATGATAAATAAACATACTGTATGTGTTTATTTCTAATTATTTATAATAATCTCTCTTCAGATTTCATCTCTATTTTTGAAATATGATTTTTGATTTTCAAAATTTTGGATATTAATTTTATTAGAAGTTAATTTCAGATTAAGTCTGCAGGATGAGGAACACACACAGTGAGGGTGTAGCTGAGCTGCAGGATGTTTTTCTCAGCTCGTATACACATCCTGTACAAACGCGTACACACTTCAGCAAAACACTTATAGACCAGCTGTGTGTGTGTGAGAGAGAGAGAGAGAGTGTGTGTGTGTGAGTGTGTGTGTGTGTGTGTGTGTGAGTGTGTGTGTGTGTGAGTGTGTGTGTGTGTGTGTGTGTGTTTGTGTGTGTGTGTGCACGATGGAGGTGGATTGTTATGTTTTTCTCCACTGAAGGAAATCTGAGCTCATACAGACTGTATAATGGTTTGTCCATATGGTGCATATGAATATGAGGAAATTACAGCACATGGCACCAACACCTAATCACCCCATCACCTACACATCATCACCTCTCATCACCCCATCACCTACACCTAATCACCCCATCACCTACACATCATCACCTCTCATCACCCCATCACCTACACCTAATCACCCCATCACCTACACCTCATCACCTCTCATCACCCCATCACCTACACCTCATCACCTCTCATCACCCTATCACCTACACCTAATCACCCCATCACCTACACCTCATCACCTCTCATCACCCCATCACCTACACCTCATCACCTCTCATCACCCCATCACCTACACCTAATCACCCCATCACCTACACATCATCACCTCTCATCACCCCATTACCTCTCATCACCCCAATACCCTACACTTCATTACCCCATCACCCCTTATCCCATCTTATCACCTCTAAATCACCTCTCATCACATCACAGCATCCCATTACCTCTCATCCCCATCACCCCTCATCAAATCTCATGACCCCTGAGCACCTCATCTCACTTACACTTCATCACCTGTCATCACCCTTCATCACCTAGTCTGCATCATACCTCATCACTTACACATCATCACCCCTTATCTCTTCTCCTTACCTATGATTTGTCATTTCTTATCACTACACTTCATCACCCCACTTTGTCACCACTCATCACTCCTCGCACAAACACACTTACTGTCCAGATAAATATATTTAAACAGTTTTCATAGCTGCC